>NW_027517343.1:5142500-5252500 GCF_048772815.1 Callospermophilus lateralis
GGGAAGCTGCAGTCCATTCATAAATTGGGCAGGATGAATGCTGGGAATCTTTCTACTACACAGGACACATCCATTGTTGCATTGTCTTTTCTCATGTCTACAACCACGGACACAGTGGGATACACAGACATAGAAACACTCACCTTGTCAAATGACTTACTAGAAATAGTTCATTGAAAACCAAACAAACCGCCTTTCCTACCTATTCTCAGAACAAGAGACAAAACCACACACCCACACTCACAATGGCACCTCCTTCCCCTAAGTAGGTCTGTGACTATCCGGAGTGTCCTCTGACTGGTGGGCAATACTATGTTCCCCCGAAATGGCCTGTATTCTCTCAGATCTGGTTTCCTTGGCCAACTATGTGAAGTTGTCAGGAAAAAGTGGTGAGCCACTACCTGCTTTCTCAGGAAAGGTCCCTCTTCAGAGCTCTCCTGGCATTTGGCCATCCTCACATCAGTAGGTACCAAGAAACACTGACTCTGTCCTTGGTAAATCCAAACAAGTGAGCCCACTGGGACTGGGACTGGAACTGCATCTGGGTGCCTATCTTCTTGGATACCAAGTTCAGAGAGTTCCATCACCAAGGAAATGAGGTATGACACTTTCTTTGGAACTGAATGAGGTCACTGCCTTGGCAACCACTTGGTCCTAACAGTTGCTTCCAAGGGCCCCATGAGATGGAGGCTGCCCCTTCTTCCTCTGACACTTTCACAATTTAGAATGGTATATCAACCATAGCACACAAACAGGCCTGGTTTGGTCCATCTTCTCCACAATAAGAAGAGAGAGGCTGATTCAGACACATCCCTTCATCCTGACCAGGTGGTTTGTCATCGAAGATGACTTTTGCTCTTTCAGGTCCTTCATACCTGTCTACAACTTCTCCAGGTATCATTTCTGCATGGACCTTTGAGGATCTCAGCAGGTGGAAGGTCCCCTACTTTTCTGTATTGTAAGAACAACTTTGTCCCTGCTCTTCTGTAAAATGAGATTGAGGGAACAGTGTATGTTTAGGGTTAATAACAGGTTTGATTTCGATTTGTGTTAGGAATCATTCTTCTGGATGAATAATGGTATTGGGAACCTGGTATATTTACAAGAATGTAGAGGTGAAACATAAGTATGAAAACAGAAATCCAGGTATGATTTTAAAGCCATAAGGGCATTGGGCCCTTGATTGGGATACTTAGCTTTGAATTATGTTCTGCACAGATGTCTCAGATAATTTGATATACAATGGCATAGGACCTTGTACCTTGGAAGATTGAATGTAGAAGAGAACATCCCTTCAAAAAGGGATAGTCGGTAGGATTAGGAAGATAGTCGGTCGTTTTAGGAAGAAGAGTGAGTATATGATTTGGAACAAAAGTTCTTTAGCAATAGGATTTCAGTTAGAGAGTGAATGTATATGTCAGCACATATGAAGAGCCAGTCACGATGATGAAGTGGGGAAAACATGTAGAAAAGAAGATATCAATAAAGATATTATGAAATCAGGGAAAGTATAAAGTGAGTGAGAGGATTAGACATTTTCCACAGGCTTGAGGTTGAATCTTAGAAAAAAACAAATATGAAGTCACCAATAATATTGACATTTGAGAGCATTAGGCACCCTGGACATGGATGTTTTTAGTAATCTATGTTCACTTTTCATTTAGGCTTTGCTTGGTTCAATCATAAGTGTAACATTTACATTTTTGTCCAGAATATTACTGTGATAATATGTATATGTAGATCAGGTGACATAAGTATTTCTTCCATCATTTTTGGTAGCAATATACTGAAGACATAAAATTAGTATTGGGCGAAAAAAGAGGTGTACCCTATGTCTATGAATATAGAGATAAAGCATGAATAGACCATACTGTGAATAAGTAATATAACTTGTTCCAACGTAATATAATGGGATGAACTGATATCTGAAAAATTACTGGAAATCTTATATGCATATACAATCATTCATTCCAACCAGTTATTCATCTAATGTCAATATTAGTGTTTTGGTTTATCATGAAGAGTGTGTGAGTTTTACTTCAAAAGTGATTATGGAAATCGAAAATAATGTGTTTGAAAAGAAGTCTCATGAAAAGACCAGTCAAGAAACCCTGACAATACATGTGTTGTGAATTAGGAAGTGATTAAAGTTTAAAGAAATGCCTACAAATTTGTGAACTTGTGGATGAAATACATATCTTATGATGAGCAAAAACTGAAGAAATAATAATGTACCAGTGTTGAATATAAATGAACATCATATTATATATCATGTCCCATTGGGATCTACTTGCATTGGTGATAGACTGGATCAGTTCCTGTAGAATTATTAACATTTGTATGCACCATTCACTGAAGTTAGTTTTCAGTACTAGGAAACAAATATGTATTTAAGGTGGATGAATATTTCTGAGACTAATATTTTGGAAAGTTTATTATAAATCCACATGCATGAACATGAATGAATTTAGAGAGTGTATATAAGACACATATATTTCATATTTTGAAAAATCTGGAGAGTATATATATATATATATATATATATATATATATATATACACACACACACACACACACACACACACACACACATACCCACACACACACATACCCACACACACACACAAAAAAAAACACACACAGACATTTAAAAGTAGCAATATATATGCCAATCGAAATTCATCTTTAAATATATATCATCCACAGATGCAAAAATATTTATTTTACTGAACATGAGTTTATGTATAATGATGTTCTACTAGGAAGTTCCCCTATAGGTGGAATTTTCAGTTCCAACAGCAATTTGGAGGAGTGATCTCTTCTCACAATTTGTATCTGCCAAGTCAGCCACCTCACAAAAATGTACATGTGATACCAGGTAGGATTCTATAAGTGCATATGAAAATACATGTGATGAATAGGCTACAGAGAAAGGGAGACAGGAATTCATATATTTGTTTAATTTAAAAACACATGGTGAAATATTTCAATTAAAAATTGACTAGATTTATAACACCTACCATTTATCATGCAAAATGTAAGTCCAAGTATGCAGCATGCCTCCCCTGAACTGCTTGTATTTCTATTCTGTTTGGGTATTTTTCTCCATCATATTAGGATTAGTAGTCAGAGGATAGTAGGGTATGGGATAGTGTCAGGGATTCAGTATTTCGAATAGAAAATTGAAAATGAATGCAATGTGTATGCAAATATGTGCTACACAAATATCTTCCCACTCTCATCCAGAGCAACGCCTTGACACTACCTTCGCCCCATGTATGACACAATTAGAGGAGAAGAGTTAGAAAATCTGTGAATACATATCTGCAATGGAAACTGCTCAATTTTCACAAATTTGGAGAAGGTAGAGGAGTTTCCAAAATTAAGGGACAATGTAAACTCTCCACAAACATGGAGCTCTGCTGGCCTAAAGGGTTCTTAAGAAACTGCCTCTGAGGTTGGGCACATGAAATTTATGTTGTTGTCAGGAGCTTTAGCTTCCATTGTAGTGAGACCATCCAAGCTGGGTCTGCATTTTTGTGACCTTTGTGAGCACATGGTTTCTTGTTTTCCAATGAACATGAGGCAGCATTGCTAAATTCTCTCTTTGTAGGTAAACTGTGACCAATGGGGGCTAAGTGTCTCCCCGTGTGCACTGTGAACCCATTTGGTCATCCTCCACTTTTCGTGCTGTTTCTTGCTGCTGCACTCGCAATTTGGCATTTGCTTCATGAAACAAGGAGTTCAACTGGGACACAGTGCTGGAGCGAGTTCTGTCACGTGTGGTGGGTCAGGGTCTGCAGGAAAATGCACCAACCATGCTTCTATCTCACCAGCTTGCCTCCTTGAGCATAGCAACCTGATTCTGAACATTGCCCTGAAACTCCTACATATAACAAGATGCCTTTTCAGAGAAGGGTCTGCTGGCTGCACCATATCAGTCATAATCCATTTGGAAGCCAAAGGCAGATCCACATGGCCAAACCACAGATTTTTTATCACACACCTGCCCACAACTTCTCTAGGTCCACTACTCAGCAGGCTCGAACTTACTTGCATCTCTTTTCTATACCATTTTCATGAAAACCAGTCAATCAAGGCACCTTCTGGTATATTCATAATCAGAAACAGGACATCCAAAGGTTTTCCAGTGCCACCTGCTCATGGGAATTTTAAACATTTCATGGTATTTATCTAACCATTTTTAAAGGATGAAGTTGGAGGCACTGTGGGTTTCAATTCATTCAGGAACCATTAAATGTTGAGGAAACTCATTTTAATGAAAGCTCTCGAGAACTCTCACAGGCAAGGCTTCCAAAAGAGTGGCCAAAAGTTCACATGAAGCCAGGCCCATTGAGGTCTACAATATGAGGTCCATGTTTGTTTTGACTCTCAACTATTGCTGCCAAGTCTTTCAGAATAAAATCATGTGATATCCTGGCTGAGATTCCCAGTGCTCTGTGGAAAGCAACCCTGGGTCAAGACTCATTTTCCAAGGACTACCCTCATGCGTGGCCTCCTAAAATCCCAACACAAGTCATTGCAATACTTCTCTAAGATAAGTTCCAGAATGCAGTCTCTAAGGGTAATTACGCCAGAGTTCCAGCCCACGTGGACCAATTCATCTCTTCCAACCGCCACACAAGTGACCACAATTAAAACCAAAACACTCCCACATGGACCTCATCTTCTTCCATATAGACACTCATCATTACCTCTGGCTGGAGGATTCTATGAGGGGCACAGCCCAAGACAATGTCCAAAAGAAGCTTCCTTACCCCTCATATGCCTAAAGGCCCGGACTCCCTTCCTGTGAACCAGGAGTGATCAAATAGGCCTGCCGTTAATACTGCTCCACTTCTGCAATTTGTGGCCTAGTGACTGTGGGGTTTAGATTCTTTTTGTAAATGGGAGTCATGAGAAAACCCAAGCACCTATGGGCTAGACTCTGCAGGTCTTTGAAGAACTCATTTGACCCAAAGGATCCCTATTCTCACTTGATGGAGGCAGGAACATTACAGAGGAAGACGAGAGACTCCATCCACAATGACCGCTCTTTTGGCCATTTTGGTTTTGAATGCACACATGGGATCCTTCTTTAGACCCATCAGGTGCTGAGAATCAAAGCCACAGCCTCACACAGGGCCAAGAGGCTGATTCAGACACATCCCATTCTAAAGCAATTAAGCAAAGAGCCCAAGGTGATGCCCATTCATTTTCATTTGAAAACTGTTTTCTTCAGGCTTCAAAAAGGGGTGGCCTGAGTCAAAGAACTTCCTGATATTCAGGGCAACAGACAAATAGGTAAGCAAAAGACCCCAAGCAGGGTTTCTCCATTGAGACTCTCCTGGTCCCAATGATATCTGTGTTTTCTGACATGCTCTCATTCCCTTCAGCTATCCAGTACATAGCCATGTCACAGATCTTGGAGGTGGTTCATATGGTGGACATAAAATCATAAGCCTATTCTGAAGAGTGGCCATAATTCTACGAAGAAAACAGGAACTTTGGAAGATAGTAGGTGTTGCACATCCATAAGGCAATCCACAGTCCATTCATAAATTAGGCAGGATGAATGCTGATAAGCTTTCTACTAGACATGACAAATCCATTGATGCATTCTCTTTTCTAATGTCTACAACCACAGACACGGTGGGATACACAGACATAGAAACACTTGCCTTGTCAAAGGACTCAGTAGACACAGTCCATTACAAACCAAACAAACTGCCTTTCCTACCTATTCTCAAAACATGAGACAAAACCACAAACTCACACCCACAACCACAAAGGCACCTCCTTCCTCCAAGTAGGTATGTGACTATCTGGAGAGCCCTCTGACTGGTGGACCATTTTATGTTCCCCCGAAACGGCCTGTCCTGTCTCAGATCAGGTCTCTTTGGCTAACTCTGTGAAATTGTCCGGGACCAGCAGTGAGACACTACCTGCTTTCTCAGGAAAGGCCCCTCTTCAGAGCTCACCTGGCATTTGGCCATACTCACATCAGTATTTACCAAGAAAGACGGACTCTGTCCTCTGTAAATCTAAACAAGTGAGCCCACTGGGACTGGAACTGGGACTGCCTCTGGGTGCCTGGATTCCAAGTTTAGAGTGTTCCTTCACCAAGAAAATTAGATGAGGTCACTTATTTCTGGAACTGATTGAATTTGCTGCCTTTGCAACCACTTTGTCCTAACAGTTGCTTCCAAGGGTCTCATGAGATGGAGGCTGCCCCTATTTCCTGTTACAATTTCACAAGATAGAAAGTTATATCAACCATAGGCACCTGGGAACAGCTCTCTACATAGGCCTGGTTTGGTCCATCTTCTCTACATTAAGAAGATAGAGGCTGATTCAGACACATCCCTTCGTCATGACCAGGTTGTTTGCAATTGAAGATGACTTTTTCTCTCTCAGGTACTTCATAGTTCCCTATATCTTCTCCAGGGATTATATCTGCATAGACCTTTGAGCTTCTCAGCAGGTGAAAGTCTCCCTTCATTTTTGTATTGTAAGACCAACTCAGTCCTGCTCTTTTGTAAAGATAGATTGAGGGAACAGTATATGGTTAGGGTTAATAACAGGTTCGATTTGTGTTAGGAATCATTCTGCTGGATGAATAAGAATATTGGGATCCTGTCGTATTTATAAGAATATAGAATTGAAATATAAGTATGACAATGGAATTCTAGATAAGATTTGAAGCCTAGAAGTGCACTGGGCACTGGAGTGGGAAACTTAGCTTTGAACAATGTTCTGCACAGATATCTCAGATAAATCGATATATAATGGCAAAGGACCATGTACCTTGGTTGATTGAATGTGTAAGAAAACATCCAGTCAAAAAGGGATAGTCGGTAGGATTAGGAAGATAGTGTAGGTTTAGATAGAAGAGTGAGAATAGGATTTGGACCTAAAGTACTTTAGCAATAGAGTTTTGGTTAGAGAGTGAATGTAAATGTCAGCACATGTGAAGAGTTGGTCACAGTGATGAACTGGAAAAAATATGTAGGAAAGCATTTATCAATAGAAACATTAGGAAATCAGGCAAAGTATAAAGTGAGTGATAGGATTAGACATTTTCAACAGGTTGAGATTTAATATATAATCTTAGGAAGAAACAAATATGTAGTCACCGACAGGATAGACATTTGAGAGCATTAGGCAACCTGGACATGGATGGTTTTAGTAATCCATGCTCACTTCCTATTTAGGATTTGGTACAATCATAAGTGTGACATTTGCGTTTTGTGTCCAGAATATTACACTGAAAAAATGTATATTTATATCAGGTGACATGAGTATTTCTTCCACCATTTCTGGAAGCAATATGTTGAAGACATATAAATTAGTATTGGGGGTACAAATACGTGCACCCTGTGTCTCTGAATATAGAGAAAATGTATGAATAGACAATAGTGTGAATAAAGAATATAATTGGTTTCAACTTTAAAAAATGGATTGAAGTGATATCTGAAAATATAAAGAAAATTTTATATTGATAAACATACCTTCATTCAAACCAATTATACATCTATTTGTAATATTAGGGTTATGGTTTATCATAAAGGGTGTGAGTTTTGCTTCAAAATTGATTATGGAAATCGAAAATAATGTGTTTGGGTAGAAGTCACATGAAAAGACCAGTCAAGACACCTGGAGGAATACATGTGTTCTGAAGCAGGAATTGATTGAAAGTGAAACAAATGCCCATAAATTTGTGAATTTGTGGATGAAATATATATCCTATGATGTCCATAATACGAATAAATATTAATGTACCAGGGTTTAATAAAAATGAACGTCAAAATGCACAGCTTGTCATATCGGAATCGAGGTGCATTGATGTTAAACTTGGTCAGTTACTGTAGAAATATTAGTTAAATCTGTTTTTCAGGTGGATGAATATTTCTGAGAATAATCTTGTGAAAAGTTGATTATAAATCCAGGTCCATGAACATGAATAAATTTAGCGAGTGTAAATAAGACACATATATTTCATATTTTCAAAAATCTGGAGAGTGTATATATATATATATATATATATATATATATATATATATATATATATATATATATATTTACACAAAACACACACACAGACATTAAAAAGTAGCAATATATATGCCACTCAAAATTCATCTATAAATATATATCATCCAAAGATGCAAAAATATTTATTTTACTGAACATGAGTTTATGTATAATGTTTTCCTACTAGGAAGCTCCCCTATAGGTGGAAATTTCAGTTCCAACAACGATTTGGAGGAGTGATCTCTTCTCACAATTTGTATCTACCAAGTCAGCCAACTCACAAAAATGTACATGTGATACCAGGTAGGATACTATAAATGCATATAAAAATACATGTGATGAATAGGCTACAGAGAAAGTGACAGGAATTCATATATTTGTTAATTTTAAAAACACATGGAGAACTATTTCAATTGAAAATTGACCAGATTTATAACACCTACCATTTATCATGCAAAAGGCAAGTCCAAATATACAACATGCCTCATCTGAAATGCTTGTATTTCTATTCTGTTTGCGTTACTTTTCTGCATCATATTAGGATTAGTAGTCAGAGTCTAGTAGGGTATGTGAATATTTCTGAGAATAATCTTGTGAAAAGATGATTATAAATCCACATTCATGAATATAAAAAATTTAGGATGTGTAAAATAATACACATATATTTCATATTTTGAAAAATCTGGAGAGTGTGTATATATATATATATATATATATATATATATATATATATATATATACACACACACACACACACAAACATTCACAGACATTAAAAAGTAGCAGTATATGCCAATTTAAAATCACCATGAAATATATATCATCCACAGATCCAAATAAATTCATTTTACTGAACATCGATTTATGTATAATGTTGTTCAACTAGGAAGCTCACCCACAGGTTGAATTTTCAGTTCCCACAGCGTTTAGGAGGAGTGATCCCTTTTCACAATTTGTATCTGCCAATTCAGCCACCACACAAGAATGTACGTGTGGTAACAGGTAGGATTCTAAATGTGCATATAAAAATACAGGTGCTGAATAGGCTTCAGAGTAAGGGAGACAGGAATTCACATATTTCTTAACTTTTAAAATACATGGAGAACTATTTCAAAAAAAATTGACAAGATTTAAAACTCCTACACTATATAATTCAAAAGGCAAGCCCAACTATCCACCATGCCTCCTCTGAACTGCTTGTAGTTCTATTCTTTTGGGGGTATTTTTCTCCAACATATTAGGATTAGTAGTCAGAGTCTAGTAGGGTATGTGTTAATGTCAGTGATTCAGTATTTTGAATGGAAAATAGGAAAATGAATCCAATGTGTATGCAAATATGTGCTTCAGAAAAATCTTCCCACTCTCATCCAGAACAATCCCTTGACATTACCTTCGCCCCAAGTAAGACACAATTAGAGGAAAAGAGATAGAAAATATGTGAATACATATCTGAAATGGAATTTGATCAGGAGTTCACAACCATGGAGGTGGTAGAGGAGTTTTCAAAAGTAAGGGACAGGGTAAGCACTCCACAATCACAGAGCTCTGCTGGCCTAAAGACTTCTTGAGAAACTGCCTCTGAGTTTGGGCACTTGAAATATATGTTGTTTTCAGGAGCTTTTGCTTCCTTCTAGTGAGACGATCAAAGCTGGGTCAGCATCTATGTGACCTGGAGGACATAAATTGTAATATTCCAATGAACATGAGGGAGCAGTGCTGAATTCTCTCTTTGTAGGTATACTATGGCCACTTGGGGCTAAGTGTGTCCCCGCATGGACTGTATATTCATTTGTTCCTCTTCCACTCTTCATTGTGTTTCTTGCTGCTGCACTGCGACTTTGGTATTTGCTTCACGAAATACATGGAGTTCAACTGGGACACAGTGGTCTAAGTGTCTGCCCGTGTGGACTGTGAAGCCATTTAGTAATCCTCCACTTTTCCTGGTGTTTCTTGCTGCTGCACTGCGAGTTTTGTATTTGCTTCATGAAATATAAGGAGTTCAACTGGGACACAGTGCTGGAGGGAGTTCTATCACATGTGGTGGCTCACACATGAGCATTCATGAAACCGGCCTCTATACCACATAGCTTGCTCCCTTGACCATACCAACCTGATTCTGTAAATTACCCTAAAACCTCTCCATATAACAAGATGTGTTTACTTATAATGGTCTCCTGGCTGCACCATGTCCGTCTCATGACATTTGGAATCCAAAGGCAGATCCACCTGGCCCCATCACAGATGTTTTATCACACACCTGCCTACCGCTGCTCTAGGCCCTCTACTCATCAGGCTCCAAATTACTGGCATCTCGGTTCTACACCATTTTTATTAAACCCAATCAATCAAGGCACTGTCTGGTTCACTCATGATCATAAATAGGACATCCAAAGGTTCTGTATGCCACCTGTTCATGGGAATTTCAAAAATTTAAACTATTTATCTAGCCATTTATCAAGGATGAAGTTGGAGGCACAGTGGATTTCAATTCATGCAGGAACCATTAAATGGTGAGTATGATCATTTCAATGAAAACTCTGGAGAACTCTCACAGGCAAGGCTTCCCAAAGAGTGTCCAAAAGGTCACCTGAAGCCAGGCTCATTGAGGTCTACAATTGAGATCCATGAGTGTTTTGATCTCAACTATGGCTGCCAAGTCTTTCAGAATAAAATCTTGTGGTATCCTGACTGAGATTCCCAGTGCTCTGTGGAAAGCTACCCTGGGCCTACATCTCAGGTTCCAAGGGTGACTCTCATGCATGGCCTCCTCAAATCCCAACACAACTCATGGCAATACTTCACTAAGCTCAGTTCCAGGACACAGTGTCTAAAAGGAGTCACACCAGAGTTCAGGCCCAGGAGGACCCAGTAATCTCTTCCAGCTACCACACATATGACCACAATTTAAATCAAAACACTCCCACATGGGCCTCATCTTCTTCTACACAGACACGCATCATAACCTCTGGCTGGAAGTTTCCATGAGGGGTGCAGCCCAAGACAGTGTCCAAAATAAGCTCCATTGCCCCTCATTTGCCAAAAGTCAGGGTGGCCTAAACACCCTTCCTTTGAACCAGGAGTGATCAAATAAGCCTGCCTTTAATACTGCTCTGCTTCTCCAATTTGAGGCCTAATGACTGTCAGGTGTAGATTTTCTATGTGATTTGGAGTCATGAGAAAACCCAAGCACCTATGGGCTATCCACTGTAGGGCTTTGAAGAACTCATTTGACCCAAATGATCCCTATTCTCACTTGACGGAAGTCAGGAACTGAAAAGGTCGGGCGAACTTCGGAGGAAAAGACCACCAAGAGACTGTCTCATGCCACAGCAAAGGGTTTATTGGGGGTCCAGCATGCTGAGGCTCAGAGCTCACTTCAGAGGAGCAAAGAACAAAGAGCCCCGAGAACAACTTGAGCAGAGTTTATATACATTCTTTAGAGAGGGCAGGGACTTTACATACATCATAGCCTCCTTTAGAAAATCATCATATACCGCGGGAAAATCAAATAATAACTCTAAAACATGATTAGCACATTCATTGGCGGGAACAGGTTGGGCAGCGGGTGATTGGTCAGCCGTGAGAAGGAGTATACATTTAAACTGATTGGTTGAAGCACTGAGATGTATACGTGCAGATCTGCATGGTTTCTGGGAAGGGGTGGTTAAGTAACGAGGTGGTCAGTGAAGATTTCAACACACATCTAATGGGAAGATCCGGGAATTGTCTTAAGTGCCACAGGAATTTCAGGTTCTGAGTGCAGCTTGGAAAATGTACAAAACCTGGTTCTTTACGTTTCAATTTCAATTTCTTTTATTCTTTCATTTCCCACCCCTTTTTCTGACTACTTTTAATCTTAAAAGTAATGAATCAAAATTATTGTGGGGTTTCACATTCTATTCCTACCAGTGCAGCATATTTCTGTCTGATTATCATGAGTTTCACCTGCCTAATCTGAGCCTGGAGAAAGGAAACTATGTGGTTAAGCAAACAAGGTCCCACAGTTAGCAACACCATAAGGATGATCAGGGGTCCAGCTAAGTCTGATATTAGTGTAGTTACCAGGGGTACTGGGTTAACCATGACTCAAAGCACCCTTGTTGAATCTCCCATTCTCTCTGGCGCTCTTCAAGGTATTTTCTTAATTTACTCATGAATTATTTTGCAACTCCAATATGGTCAGCATAAAAACAACATTCTTCTCTCAGTGCAACACAGAGGCCCTCTCCCTCATCAAGAGGAGGTCTAATCCTCACCTGTTCTGTAAAACAACTTCAGAGAGAGAGGTTAAGGATTCCTGCAAAGCTGTGATGGAGGTCTCTAACGTCTTCAAGTCTTGATTTATTGCTGTTTATAATTGGGCCATTTGTTGTTAACCACGCATCATAGAAGCTGTTCCCATACCCACTCCTGCAGCAGCTCCTATCCCCAATAGGATGGCTAGAGTAAGGGACAATGGTTCCCCTTGATATCGGGTTGTTTGTCCCCCTAGTAGACCTTCAAATGATTAGGCATTATGATAGAGTACCCTAGAGAGTATCTGCACCATTACACAATAATTTACAGGGCTGTCAAAGACCTGGGCTGATATACAAGGAGTTCTGACTGTGTGGAGTTCAGTACCATAAAGGTTCCTTTAATTAGTTCCCAGGGGGAGGAGTCAGATGTACTCTGGACTGGGGTAGTAGGCAAAGACGGAATCCAGGAAGTATTAGATGGTAGAGGGGTTCTGGTAGATCTAGGCATGGAAGGTTTAGGAGGCTTAATTCCTGGCTTGAGGGGATTGGGTCCTATTGCTGTGGGATTTTCTTTCTTTTTAAGCCAGACGGTGAACCAGAGACCAAATTCATCACCTGGGCCATAAATATAGAATCGCATTCCCCACGTATTTCCCATAGGCCAGGTTTTTCTGAGGTAGCCCCTTCCTTTGGAAGTGAAAGTTATATTGAGGGGGTAACAGAGTATTCTTTCCACAGCGAGTTTTTGACACCACTGGGCTAGCAGCACATTTCTTGGGATCAATCCAGGTGTCATTTCATCCTACCGGAATCATACCTTTCTGGGGAGTTTGGGTTCCACCATGCAGCTTTCGTTTGTTCACAACCCCAAGATCTACAATAAAAGTCACTGGGTCCTCCACAGGTTTGGGCCTGTTTTATGACTTTGGAAATCAGGTGGGCACACATAATAGTCAAGACTGGCTAGTTTACACCTGAGCTGGGGGAGATGACATCCATAATTCATGGGTTAAGGTGGTCTATGTTGCCCTGGTTAGGGTTTGAGTGGGATCTTTGTGGGGTCCTCTATGTCAGGGAGATCCCAGTCAGGGAAGCCTATGGCAAGCTGACAAATGTCCGGGTGGAGAGATGGCCACCAAGTCCATAAGGTGGCTGTTTGTGAAATAGATCACACTACTTGCCCATTAGGATTCATTACTTGCCCTTGTTGCTGAGCACGCTGATGGGGATTAGGGCTGCTGGTGGTCATGGGAAGAATCCATAGTCCTACCCACATGACGGACACGCAACTTGAGATGGATACCAGTCTGTAGAAGTTTCCAGCCAGAGTCTGTACAGGGCTCAGGCATGAGATGGGAGGCATTGATCCAGGAAGTGATCCCATCCACTTTCACCACTGTGGGTGTTATAAGCAGCACCTGGTATGGTCCTTTCCAGTGGAGTTCCAGGGATGACACCTGACGCCATCTCACGTAGACGAAGCCTCCCACTTGATATCAATGTGGGGTTCCCTCGTCTCCAGTCTGATAAGCAGAGGCCAAATGTTTCCACAGGTATCGCTGGGTGCTGGGTTTGTTAAAGGGCTTTAAATCTGTCAAGAAAGGGGGTGTGAAAGGAATCATTAAGTCTCAGAGTTGGGATTAGGTCCCCTACTAGAGGAAGGGCACCATTGAGAATTTCATAAGAGGTGAGGTTACACAAAGAGGCGGAGGGGGTATTTCTTTCACAAAACAGTGCATAAGGTTGGAGCATAGTCCAATTTTTTATGCCAGTATCCAAGCTTAATTTTGTTAAGTACTCTTTGATGGTTCTATTCATCCTTTCTACCTGTCCTGAGCTCTAGGGTCTATAAGCACAATGTAACTTCCAATTAATCCCCAGGGTCCTGGCAAATCCCTTACTTTCCTGGGGCATGAATGCCGGTCCGTTAGCGGACCCTATTACCTTTGGCAGGCCGAACCTTGGAAAAATGTCTTCTACGATCTTTTTGACTACCATCTGAGCTGTTTCTTTCTTCATGGGGAAGGCTTCGGCCCATCCTGAAAAAGTATCTACAAAGACTAGGAGATATTTAAGTTCATACCTTCCTGGCTTAATTTCAGTAAAGTTCAATTCCCAGAATTGTCCTTGTCTGGTTCCTTGTAAGCGCTTCCCTGCAGGAAGCTTGGATGGGTAAGCATTAACTACTTGGCAGACTTGACAAGCTCTAGTCACCTGCTCAGCTATTTCTTTCCTCTGTGAGTCAGTCAATAATAAGTCCTTTCTCCGGTCCTTTAAGAGTGCCTATATCTTCTCTGAGTCTAAGTGGGTGAGCTGGTGTACGTCTTTGACATAAAGGTGGGCTTTTTGAAATTGTAAACTTGGCTCTGTAGGATCCCAGAGTTCTGTATCTGTCTCCTCAGATGATAAGTTGCCTGAATGTTCTGGTGCGGCCAAGTCTCCTGATTGTTGTTCCCCCTGGTGTGGAAAAAGTTAACACAGTCACTCCATTTAGGGCTGCCAATTAAGCTTCCTCATCTGCCCTTCTTTTTCCAACCGCCACGGGTTCGTTTCCCTTCTGGTGCCCTGGGCAGTGCACTATAGCTAGTTCCTTAGGGCCCTGCACTGCTGAGAGAAGTTGGAGGATCTCATCTTTGTTCTTTATTTCTTTCCAGGTGGAGGTTAATAACCACCTTTGCTGGTAAATAGCCCCGTGCACATTTGCAGTGGCAAATGCATAGCGGCTATCAGTGTATATGGTGGCCCTTTTGCCTGTTGCTAGTTCCAATACTTTCGTAAGGGCAATCAGTTCTGCTTTTTGGGCTGATGTCAGTTCTGGGAGACCAGAGGAACAGATGACATTAATTTTGCTAACTACTGCTTCTCCAGCCCACCGCTTACCATCTTGGAGGAAGCTGCTGCCATCCATAAACCATACAACTTCAGGGCAAGGCAGTGGCTGATCCTTCAAGTTTCGTCGTATACTGGTTTCCTCTGCCAGTATGTATTGACACTCATGAGCGACGGGTCTTGATGATTCTTCTGGCAGCAGTGTAGCCGGGTTGAGTGGAGCAGCGGGTCCCAGCGTGATTCTGTCTTTGTCAAGCAAGAGGTTCTGGTAGTGGGTTATTCTAGAGTTTGATAGCCACATCTCTGGAGGCTGACAGATGATGCACTCCAGGGCATGGGGGACTATAATCGTTAGCTTCTGTCCCAACGTTAATTTATCAGCATCTTTTATTAGAAGGGCTGCCGCTGCTATAGCTCTTAAGCAATGGGGCGACCCACTAGCCACTGGGTCCAGTTTATTTGATAAGTATTCTACCGGCCTTTTTCAAGGTCCCAAAGTCTCAGTGAGCACAACCCGTGCTATTCCTTTCATTTCCTCGATGTAGAGACTGAAGGGTTTTTCTATATCTGGGAGTGCTAAGGCCGGAGCAGATAGCAGCACCTTTTTTCTGACATTATCAAACGCTTGTTGGTGCTCAGGGGTCCATTGGAAGTGGGCATCCCCCTTTATCAGCGGGTATAAAGGGGCAGCCAGAGACGCGAACCCAGGAATCCATAACCTGCAAAAGCCGGCAGTCCCAAGAAACTCCCTGAGTTGTCTCTTATTAGATGGGGGCAGTATCTGCACAAAGGTTCGTTTTGTGGGCTCAGTGAGCCATCCTTTGCCACCCCTAAGAGAATAACCCAGGAAGATTACTTCTTGCTGACAAATTTGGGCCTTTTTGGCAGAAGCCCTATATCCAAGCCGAGCAAGCTTGGAAAATAATGCTTGGGTCCCAGACTCATAGTTCTCTTTGGTGTCGGCTGCCAGTAGCAGACCATCCACATATTGGAGTATGGTGACATCGGGGTGTGCAGTTTTGAAGTCATTGAAGTCCTTGTGGAGGGGTTCATCAAAGAGAGTGGGAGAGTTTTTGAACCCCTGTGGGAGTCTAGTCCAGGTTAGTTGGACAGATGTTCCTTTTTCGGGGTCTATCCACTCAAAAGCAAACAGCAACTGACTGTCCTTATGTACGGGCAAGCAAAAGTGAGCATCTTTTAAGTCTAGCACAGTCTACCATTCCTGCTCCAGATTCAGAGCGCTAAGCAAATTATATGGATTCGGTACAGTGGGGTGAATGTCCTGCACTCTGTTGTTGATCTCTCTTAGGTATTGAAGTGTCCGGTAGTCCCCAGTTCCTGGCTTTCTTACTGGTAGCAGGGGGATATTCTAGGACAAATGACAGGGCCTTAAGACCCCAAGAGCCAGGTATTTCTGAATATGGGCCCTTATCCCATCCTTAGGTTCTTTTATTAGAGGATATTGTTTAACACTGATTGGAGAGATAGAGGCTATTAATTCTACTACTATTGGAGGTTGTTATATGGCTAGACCTAACCCAGCAGTTTCTGCCCAGGCATTAGGATAATCTTTTATCCATTTCTGGGGTAGTTTGCCTGTTTGATCAGTCCTAGGAGGCGCGAAGTGTTGATGTTCATCTTCTACGGATGTTGTCAAAGCCATGACTATGGGAGTTTTTACTGAAGGCTTTAGAAACTCCACTTGGGAACCATCAGGGTTAAAGGTTATTCTAGCCCAGAGTTTGGTAAGCAGATCCCAGCCCATCAATGGGGCTGGGCATTCTTGGATTACTTGGAAAGCGTGGTGGACTTTTCCATTTCCTAGGTCCATAGTCCTCTTAGTTGTCCCAGCCCAATATCTACTGCCATTAGTACCTTTAACAGGGGACCATTTATTTGATAGGGGGCCCAGTTGGGTCTTAAAGGTTGATTATACTGCTCCTGTATCCACTTCAAAGTTCACTGGGGTCCCCTCCACTTTAAATGTTACCCTGAGCTCGGAGAGGGGATCCGAGCCCCGACTTTCCTAGTCCTCTTCTAGAGTCAGCACGGCGGACTGGCATCTCTGCTTCTTTAGGGGGCACTCTTTGGCCTAGTGTCCTGTTTTCTTTACAGTAGGCACACTGATCTGAGGCCAGGGGCAGCCATTGGCGGGGGCCCAGGTATCCCTTTCTGTCTCCCTGCTTTTTAACTTCTGGCATATTTGGTGCTCTTACCAGAACCTTAGTCAATGCTTTAGTCTGCCTTTTGCTCCTTTCATCCTCCTTTTGTTCCCTTTCCGTCTCTCTCCTCTGTTCCCTTTCCTCCTCAGTTTCTCTCTTATAATATACTTTCTCAGCATCTCTTACTAAATCTCTCAAGGTCTTATCTTGTAATACATCTAGACGTTGTAACTTTCTCTTAATATCTAGGGCAGCCTGCTCGATAAAGGCCATTGCAACAGATGCTTGTTCATCCTCTGCCTGAGGATCAAAAGGAGTATATTTCCTATATGCTTCCATAATTCTCTCCAGAAACATAGAGGGAGACTCATTAGGCCCTTGGATAATCTCTCTTACCTTGGCCAAATTAGTCGGCCCTCTGGCGGCCACTCGGAGACCCGCTATTAGAGTCTGGCGATAAGTGGACAGATGCTACCTACATTTAAAGGTGTTTGGGTGCCAGTTGGATCGGTTCATTGGCCCGTAGGGACGGAGAGGAAGCATCATAGGGGCTTCCGAGTTTTCTATTATCCGTCACCGGCGGGTTCCTTTAGGTGGCCCAGCTTCCTCCAGGGGAGGAGGGGTTGCTGCTGCTGCAGAGAAGTCCCCTGGAGTGCTTGGGTCTGGCCCAATTGCCTCTAGCGGCGGAGAGGCTGAGTCAGCGGCGAGAATATCATCTGGAACGTGTTGGGGGTTGGAGAGCGAGGGTAGAGGATAAGGAGGGGGAGGAGTGTCCAGTCTTGTGACTCAGGGAGAATGGAAGGAAGAGGGGGAGGAGTGGAAGGTTTGAATGATAGGATGCTGGGGGAAGGGGTATATGGCTGTTGATCTGGGTGGCCACGTGGCCCCGGCTGAAAGACAATATCTCTGACTTTTCGGATTAGAGGGAAGTAGAAGGATCCTTCTGGGGGGCCACCTGACTCCGAGAATGGGCCATTCTGAAGCACAGAGAATCTGCCAGGTACGGCATTTTACTGAAAAAGAAAGATTCTGGGCCCTTGAGCGGACATCAGTCCAATGATCAAGTGTCAGGGACAGAGAAGTGGAAGTGCTTTGTCCCATAATGAGAGTTACTCAAACAGGGACAGTGAAGACACAAACGCAACACAGACAAAGACAAACAGTAAACGTTTAACATGAGTCCAAGACAAAGATTAGAACTGAGTAACTGCCAAAACCTGATGGGTTAGACAATAAAGACAGCCCGTAAACTCAACATGAGTTCAGAACAATGACCAAAACTGAGTAGCGGGCAAAACCTGATGGGCTGGCGAACCGAATCCTGAAGCAAAATATAAACGAGTTGAGGAAATTAGTATTCCTTGATTTCTCTAGTCCTCTGGAGTGTCCCCCAGGAACGTGGCCTGTAGCTCTGTGACACATCTGTCAGCCACCATCAGAGAGAGCTAATGCTCTTCACTGACAGCCACTTTGCCAATCCATAACCTGAAACCCAAAACCAGAAAGAGGTGCCTTACTTACCCCGAGAGGAGTCCATTGGGGTCCGCCGCTGCCGGATATCTCACCTGGAGCCTCCAGATGAATAGGTGGGGCGAACGTCAGAGAAAAAGACCACCAAGAGGCTTTCTCATGCAACAGCAAAGGTTTTATTGGGGGTCCAGCATGCTGGGGCTTAGAGCTCACTTTAGAGGAGCAAAGAACAAAGAGCCCTGAGAACAACTTGAGCAGAGTTTATATACATTCTTTAGAGAGGGCAGGGACTTTACATACATCATAGCCTCCTTTAGCAATTCATCATATACCATGGGAAAATCAAATAACAACTCTAAAGCATGATTATCACTTTCATTTGCGGGAACAATTCGGGCAGGGGGTAATTGGTCAGCCCTAAGAAGGGGTATACATTTAAACTGATTGGTTGAATACCTGAGATGTATACTTGCTGAGCTGCAGGGATTCTGGGAAAGGGTTGTTAAGTAACTAGGTAGTCAGGGAAGATTTCAACACACATCTAATGGGCAGATCCGGGAATTGTCTAAACTGCCACAGGAAAGTGCAGCTTGGAAAGTTTACAAACCTGGTTCTTTACATTTCAATTTCAATTTCAATTTCTTTTATTCTTTCAGAACCTTACAGAGAAAGGCAAGAGACTTAATCCACAATGACTGCTCTTTTGGCCATTTTGGTTTTGGATGCACACATGGGATCTTTCTTTCGATCCATCTGGTGCTGATAATCTAAGTCACAGCCTCACACAGGGCCAAGAGGCTAATTAAGACACAACCATTTTCAAAGCAATTACTACTCTGAGGTCAGTTACAGAACTCAGTCTCTGAGGAGAATCACACCAGTGTTCAAGGCTAGGTGCACCCAGTCATCTTTTCCAACCACCACATAAATGACCACAATTAAAACCAAAACAATCCCACATGGCCCTCATCTTCTTCCATAGAGTCACTCATTATAACCTCTGGCTGGAGGATTCCTTGAATGGCGCAGCTCAAGAGAGTGTCCAAAATAAGCTTCCTTGCCCCTCATTTGCCTAAACTCAGGGTGGCCTGGACACCCTTCCTGTGAACTAGGATTGATCACATAGGTCTGCCGCTAATACTGCTCTACTTCTCCAATTAGAGGCCTACTGACAGTCAGGTATAAATTCCTTATGTGATTTGGATTCATGATTAAACCCAAACACCTCTGAAGAGCTTGGAAGAACTCATTTGACCCAAAAAATCCCTATACTCCCTTGAAGAAGGTCAGGAACATAACAGAGGAAGGCAAGAGACATCATCCACAATGACTTATGTTTTTGCCATTTTGGTTTTGGATGCACACATTGGATGTTTCTTTAGATCCATCAGGTGCTGAAAATCTAAGCCATAGCCTCTCACAGGGCCAAGAGGCTGATTCAGACACATGGCTTTCCAAAGCAATTAAGCAAAGAGCCACAGGTGATGCCCATTCATTTCCATTTGAAAACTGATTCCTTCAGGCTTCACAAAGGGGTGGCCTGAGGCAAAGACCTTCCTGACATTCAGGGCAAAAGATCAATAGGTTAGCAAAAGGCCCAAAACAGGGTTTCTCCACTGAGGCTTTTCTGGTCACACTGATATCTGAGTTTTCTGAGATGCTCCAATTCCCTCCAGCTATCCAGAACATAGCCATGTCACAGAGTTTGGAGGTGGTACATATTTTGGACACAAAACCATGAGCCTATTCTGGAGAGTGGCCAAAATTCAGGAAGAAAACAGAAACTTAGTAAGATAGTAGGTGTTGCCCATCGATAAGGCAACCTGCAGTCCATTACTAAAATGGACAGCATGAATGCTGGGAAGCTTTCTACTAGACAGGACACATCCATTGATACATTCTCTTTTCTAATGTCTACAACCATGGACACAGTGGGAGACACAGACACAGAAACACTTGCCTTGTCAAAGTTCTTTCTAGAAATAGTCCACTCCAAACCAAACACACCGCCTTTCCTACCTATTCTCAGAACATGAGACAAAACCACAAACACACACACACACTCAAAAAGGCACCTCCTTCCCCCAAGTAAGTCTGTGACTATCCAGAGTGTCCTTTGACTGGTGGGCCATTTTATGTTCCCCCAAAAAGGCCTGTCTTGTCTTAGATCTGGTCTCCTTGTCAAACACTGTGAAGTTGTCAGGAGCCTGTTCTGACCACTACATGCTTTCTCAGGGAAGGCCCGTCTTCAGAACTCTCCTCGCATTTGGCCATCCTCACATCAGTAGGTACCAAAAAAGACAGACTCTGTCCTTGGTAAATCCAAACATGTGAGCCAACTGGGACTGAGACTGGGACTGGCTCTGTGTGCCTGGCTTCCTGGATCCCAAATTCAGAGAGTTCCATCACCAAGGAAGTGAGGTAGGTCACTTATTTCAAGACTTTAATGAGTTCACTGCCTTGGCAACCACTTTGTTATAACAGTTGCTTCCAAGGGTCCCATTAGATGGAGGATACCCTACTTCCTCTGACACTTTCACTAGTTAGAATGGTATATCAACCATATGGAACCAGAAACAGCTCTCCACATTGTCCTGGTTTGGTCCATATTCTCTCCATTAAGAATAGAGAGGCTGATTCAGACACAACACTTCATCCTGACAAGGTTGTTTGCCATTAAAGATGACTTTTGCTCTCTCAGGTCCTACATAGCTGCCTAATACTTCTCCAGGGATCATTTCTGCTTGGACCATTGAGTTTCTAAGCAGGTGGAAGATCCCCTACATTCCTGTATTGTAAGACAAACTCTGTCCCTGCTCTTCTGTAAAGGTAGATTGAGGGAACAGTGTATGGTTAGGGTTAATAACAGGTTCGATTTTGGTGAGGAGTCATTCTGTTTGATGAATAATGGTATTGGGAACCTGCGATATTTACAAGAATATATAGGTAAAATATAAGTATGGAAACAGAAATGTAGGTATGATTTGAAGCCCAGAAGGACATTGGGACCTTCATTGGGATACTTAGCTTTGAATTATGTTCTGCACAGATGTCTCAGATAAATCGATATACAATGTCATAGGACCTTGTACCTTGGATGATTGAATGTCGAAGAGAACATCCAGGATAAAAGGGATAGTTGGTAGTATTAGGAAGACAGTTTGTAAGTTTAAAAAAAGAGTGAGTATAAGTTTTGGACCAAAAATTCTTTAGCAATAGGGTTTCGGGTAGAGAGTGAATATGAATGTCAGAACGTGTGAAGAATCAGTCACAATGATGAACTGGGGAAAATATGTAGGAAAGCAGATATCCTTAGAGACATTAGGAAATCATGCAAAGTGTAAAGTGAGTGATTGGATTAGACATTTTCAATATGATTGAGTTTCAATATATAATCTTAGGAAAAAACAAATATGTAGTCCCCAAAAAGATTGACAAGTGGGAGCATTAGGCAGCCTGGACATGGATGTTTTTAGTAATCCATGTTCATTTTTCATTTAGACTTTGGTACAATCATAAGTGTGATGTTTGCATTTTCTGACCAGAATATTACTGTGATAAAATGTATATGTGGATCAGGTAACATGAGTATTTCTTCCACCATTTCTTGGAGCCATATTTTGAAGATGTATAAATTAGTATTGTGGGTAAAAATAGATGTACCCTGTGTCTATGAATATAGAGATAATGCATGAATAGAGCGTAGTGTGAATAAATAATATTACTTGTTCCAACTTTAAATAATGGATTAAATTGATATCTAAAAATATTCAGGAAATCTTATATTGATATACATACATTCATTTCAACCAGTAATACCTCTAATGGTAATATTAGGGTTGTGGTTTATCCTGAAGTGTGTGTGAGTTTTGCTTCAAACTGATTATGGAAATCAAATATAATATTTTTGGAAAGAAGTCTCATGAAAAGACCAGTCAAGAAACATGGAGGAAAACTTGTGTTCTGAAGCAGGAAGTGATTGACATTGAAACAAATGTCTAAAAATTTGTGAACTTGTGGATAAAATATATATCCTACGATGTGCATAAACTGCAGAAATAGTAATGTACCATTGTTGAATAAAAATGAACGTCAAATTATATGTCATGTCCCATAGGAGTCTACTTGCGTTGATATTAAACTGGGTCAGTTACTCTAGAAATATTAGGATTTGTGTGCAGCTTTCACTGAAGTCAGTTTTCAGTACTAGGAAACAAATATATATTTCAAGTTGATGAATAATTCTGAGAATAATCTTGTGAAAAATCGATCATAAATCTAAATACATCAACATGAATAAATTTAGGGAGTATATATAAGACACATATATTTCATATTTTGAAAAATCTGGAGAGTATATATATATATATATATATATATATATATATATACACACAAAACATACACACAGACTATAAAAAGTAGCAATACATATGCTAATCGAAATTCATCATTAAATATATATAATTCACATATGCAAAAATAATTATTTTACTCAACATGGATTTTTGTATAATGTTTTTCTATTAGGAAGCTCACCCATAGGTTGAATTTTCAGTTTCAACAGCGTTTAGGAGGAGGGATCTCTTCTCACAATTTGTATCTTCCAAGTCAGACAACACAAAAAAATTAACCTGTGATACCAGGTAGGATTCTATATGTGCATATAAATATACATGTGCTGAATAGTCTATAGAGAAAGGGAGACAGGAATTCACATATTAGTTAATTTTAAAAACACATGGAGAATTATTTTAACCAAAAATTGACTAGATTTATAACACCTACCCTTTATCATGTAAAAGGCAAGTCCAAATATACACCATGCCTCCACTGAACTGCATGTATTTCTATTTTGTTTTGGTTATTTTTCCTCCATCATATTAGGATTAGTAGTCAGAGTCTAGTAGGGTATGGGTTAGTGTCATGGTTTCAGTATTTTGATTGGAAAATAAGAAAATGAATCCAATGTGTATGCAAATATGTGCCACACAAAAATATTCCCACTCTCATCCAGAACAATGAATTGCCATTACCTTCACCCCAAATAAGACACAATTAGAGGAGAAGAGTTAGAAAATCTGTGAATACATATATGGAATGGAACATAATCAGGAGTTCACAACCTTGGAGGTGGTAGAGGAGTTTCCAAAAGTTAGGGTCAGGGTAAACACTCCACAAACATGGAGGTCTGCTGGCCTAAAAACTTCTTGAGAAACTGTCTCTGAGTTCGGGCACTTGAAATATATGTTGTTGTCAGGAGCTTTGGCTTCATTTGTAGTGAGACCATCAAAGATGGGTCTGCATCTATGTGACCTGGAGAACATGGTTTCTTTTTATTTAACGAACATAAGGGAGCAGTGCTGAATTCTCTCTTTGTAGGTAAACTGTGGCCACTCGGGTCTAAGTGTCTCCCCATGTGGACTGTGAAGCCATTTGGTCATCCTCCACTTTTTGTGGTGTTTCTTGCTGCTGCACTGGGAGTATGGTATTTACTTAACGAAATACAATGAGTTCAACTGGGACAAAATGCTAGAGTGAGTTCTGTCATGTGTGGTGGGTCAGGTTCTCCAGGAGAATGCACCAACAAGTCTTCTATCCAACATAGCTTGTCCCCTTGACCATAGCAACTTGTTTCTTAAAATTGATGTTAAACCTCTCCATATAACGAGATGCCTTTACATATAAGGGTCTGCTGGCTACACTATTTCAGTCACAAGCCATTTGGAAGCCAATGGAAGATCCACATGACCCCACCACAGATATTTTATCACACATCTGCACACCACTGCTCTAGGCCCACTACTCAGCAGGCTCCAACTTACTGGCATCTCTGTTCTACACCATTTTCATAAAACCAAGTCAATTAAGCCACTGTCTGGTACACTCATGATCAGAAACAGGACATCCAAAGATTCTCCAGTGCCACCTGGTCATAGGAATTTCAAATATATCATGGTATTTATCTGGGATTAGGAAGATAGACGGTAGGATTAAAAAGAAGGGTGAGTAAAGGATTTGGACATTAAGTTCTGCTTCTCCAATTTGAGGCGTATTGTCATGCATGGGCGACTCTCATGCCTGGCCTCCAAAAATCCCAACACAATTCATAGCAATACATCTCTAAGGTCATTTCCAAAACTCCGTTTCTAAGGGGAATCACACCAGAGTTCAAGCCCAGGTGGACCCATTCATCTCTTCCAACCGCCACACAAGTGACCACAATTAAAAACAAAACACTCCCACATGGCCCTCATTTTCTTCCATGTAGACACTCATCATAATCCCTTGCTAGGGGTTTCCATGAGGGACACAGTCCAAGACAGTGTCCAAAATAAGCTCCCTTCCCCCTCATTTGCCTAAAGTCAGGGTGGCCTGGGCACCCTTCCTGTGAACCAGGAGTGATCAAATTGGCCTGCCATTAATGCTGCTCTGCTTCTCGAATTTGAGGCCTACTGA
This sequence comes from Callospermophilus lateralis, assembly GCF_048772815.1. Classification (NCBI taxonomy): domain Eukaryota; kingdom Metazoa; phylum Chordata; class Mammalia; order Rodentia; family Sciuridae; genus Callospermophilus; species Callospermophilus lateralis. The sequence continues at coordinate 5,167,693 of NW_027517343.1, forward strand.
CTGTGGGGTTTAGATACTTTATGTGAATTGGAGTCATGAGAAAACCCAAGAATCTCTGGGCTTCCCTCTGCAGGGCTTTGAAGAACCCATTTGAGTGAGTCTAGGAGTTGGACCAAAAGTTCTTTAGCAATAAGGTTTTGGTGAGAGAGTAAATGTAAATGTCAGCACATTTGAAGGGTCATTCCCAATGATGAACTGGAGAAAAGGTATTTGAAAGCAGATATCAATGGAGACATTAGGAAATCAGGCAAAGTACAAAGTGAGTGGTAGGATAAGACATTATTAACAGGGTTGAGTTTGAATATATAATCTTAGGAAGAAACAGATATGTAGTCACCAATAGGAATAATATTTGAGAGCATTAGGGAACCAGGACATGGATGTTGTTAGTAATACATGCTCACATTCAATTTAGGCTTTGGTACAGTCATAAGTGTGACCCTTGCATTTTGTGTCAGGAATATTACTGTGATGAAATGTATATGTATATCAGGTGACTAGAGTATTTTTTCCACCATTTCTGAAAGCAATATTTTAAAGACTTATAAATTAGTATTGGGGATACAAATACATAGACCCTGGGTCTATGAATATAGAGATGATGCCTTAATAGACCATACTGTGAATAAATAATATAACAGGTTCCACTTTTAATATTGGATTGAATTGATATCTGAAAATACATAAGAAATTTTATGTTGATATACAATCATTCATTCCAAACAGTTATACATCTAATGGTAATAATAGAGTTATGGTTTATCATGATGGGTGTGTGAGTTTGCCCCAAAAGTGATTATGGAAATCGAAAACAATGTGTTCAGAAAGAAGTCTCATGAAAAAACCAGTCAAGAAAGCTGGAGGAATACATGTGTTCTGAAGTAGGAAGTGATTGAAAGTGAAACAAATGCCTATAAATTTGCTAAATTGTGGAAGAAATATATATCGTATGATGTGCATAAAATGAAGAAAACTAATATACCAGTGTTGAATAAAAATGAACGTCAAAATAGACATCATGGAACATAGGAATCTACTTGCACCGATGTTAAACTGGGTAAGTTACTGTAGAAATATTAGCATTTGTATATACCATTCACTGAATTTAGTTTTCAGTACTAGGAAACAGATATGTAGTTCAGGTGGATGAATATTTCTGAGAATAATCTTGTGAAAAGTTGATTAGAAATCCAAATATAAGAACATTAATGAATTTAGGAGTGTATAATAAGACACATATATTTTACATTTTGAAAAATCTGGAGAATATATATATATATATATATATATATATATATATATATATATATATATACACACACACACACACACACAAAACCCACACAGAGCAATTAAAAAGTAGCAATATATATGCCAATCAAAATTCATCATGAAATTTATATGATCCACATATCCAAAAATATTTATTTTACTGAACATGGATTTATATATAATGTTGTTCAACTAGGAAGCTCCCCCATAGGTTGAATTTTCTGTTCCACAATTTGTATCTGTCAAGTTGGCCACCTCACAAGTATGTACGTGTGATACCAGGTAGGATTCAATATGTGCATATACAAATACATGTGCTTAATAGGCTACAGAGAAAGGGAGACAGGAATTCACATATTTGTTAACTTTAAAAACACACGAGAACTACTTCAATTAAAAATTGACTAGATTTATAACTCCAAACCTATATATTGCAAAAGGCAAGCCCAACTATACACCACCCCTCCTCTGAACTGCTTGTATTTCTATTCTGTTTGAGTTATTTTTCTCCATCACATTAGGATTAGTAGTCAGAGTCTAGCAAGCTATGGGTTAGTGTCAGGGAATCAGTATTTCGAATGGAAAATTGGAAAATGAACACAATGTGTATGCAAATATGTGCTACACAAAAATCTTCTTATTCTCTTTCAGAAAAAATTATTGTAATTAACTCCGCCCCAAGTAATACAGAATTAGAGAAGAAGAGTTAGAAAATCTGTGAATACATATCTGGAATGGAATATGCTCAGGAGTTCACAACCTTGGAGGTGTTAGAGGAGTTTCCCAAAGTAAGGGACACAGTAAACATTTCTCAAATGTGGAGCTCTGGTGCCCTAAAGACTTCTTGGGAAACTGCCTATGTGGTTGGGCACTTGAAATATATATTGTTTTCAGGAGCTTTTGATTTCTTTCTAGTGAGACCATCAAAGCTGGGTCTGCATCTATGTGACCTGGAGGACATGGATTCTTATTTTCCAATGTACATGAGGTAGCAGTGCTGAATTCTCTCTTTGTAGGTAAACTGTGGCTATTGTGGGCTAAGTGTCTCCCTGGGGGACTGTGAAGCCATTTGGTCATCCTCCAATTTTCATGGTGTTTCTTGCTGCTGCACTGGGACTTTGGTATTTGCTTCACGATATACAAGGAGTTCAAATGGGACACAGTGGTGGAGGGAGTTCTGTCTTGTGTGGTGGGTCAGGGTTCTCAGGAGAATGCACCAAGCAGGCTTCTATCCCTCATAGCTTGCCCCCTTGTCCATAGAAACCTGGTTCTGAACATTGCCCTGAAACCTCTCCATATAACAATATGCCATTTCATTGAACATTCTGCTGGCTGCACCATGTCAGTCACAAGCAATTTGGAAGCTAATGGCAGATTGACATGGCCTCACAAAGATGTTTTATCATACACCTTCCCACCTCTGCTCTAGGCCCACCACTCAGTAGGCTCTAACTTACTGGTATCTCTGTTCTACACCATTTTTATGAATCCCAGTCAATCAAGGCACTGCCTGATAGATTCATGAATGATGTAGGATATCCAAATGTTCCCAGTGCGACCAGGTCATGGGAAATTCAAAAATTTCATGGTATTTATCTAGGCATTTTTCAAGGATGAATTTGGAGGCACTGTGGGTTTTAATTCATTCGGGAACCATTAAATGGTGAGGATGCTCATTTCAATGAACGCTATCGAGAACTCTCACAGGCAAGACTTTCCAAAGAGTGGCCAAAAGGTCACATGAAGCCAGGCTCATTGAGGTCTACAATGTGAGGTCCATGTTTGTTTTGATTCTCAACTATGGCTGACATGCCTTTAAGAATAAAATCATGTGATATCCTGGCTGAGATTCCCAGTGCTCTGTGGAAAGGTACCCTGGGCCTATATCTCAGTTTCCATGGGCGAATCTCATGCGTGTCCTCCTAAAATCCCAACACAAGTCATGGCAATACTTCTCTGAGGTCAGTTTCAGAACTCACTCTCAAAGGGGAATCACTCCACTGTTCAAGCCCAGGTGGACCCAGTCACCTCTTCCAACCGCCACACAAATGAAAACAATTGAAACCAAAAAAAAATCCCACATGGCCCTCATTTTATTTCATATAGACACTGAACATAACCTCTTGCTAGAGGTTTCCATGAGGAGCACAGTACAAGACAGTATCCAAAATAAGCTCCCTTGCCCCTCGTTTGCCTAAAGTTTGAGTGGCCTGGACACCCTTCCTGTGAAACAGGAGTGATCCAATAGGCCTGCATTTAATACTGCTCCACTTCTCCAATTTGAGGCCTACTGACTGTGGGATTTAGATTATTTATGTGTATTGGAGTCATGATAAAACCCAAGCACCAATGGGCTAGCCTCTGCAGGGCTTTAAAGAACTCATTAGACCCAAAGGATCCTTATTCTCACTTGATGGAGGTCAGGAAACTTACAGAGAAAGACAAGAGAATTCACCCACAATGACTGCTCTTTTGGCCATTTTGGTGTTGGATGCATACATGGGATCTTTCTTTACATCCATCAGGTGCTGACAATCTAAGCCACAGCCTCACACTGGGCCAAGAGCCTGATTCAGACACATCCCTTTCCAAAGCAATTAAGCAAAGAGACACAGGTGATGCCCATTCATTTCCATTTGAAAACGGTTTTCTTCAGGCTTCACAAACGGGTTGGCCTGAGGCAAAGTCCTTCCTGACTCAGGGGAAAAGAACAATTGTTAAGCCAAAGGCCCAACCAGGGTTTCTCCACTGAGATGTTAGTAGTCACACTGATACCTGAGTTTTCTGAGATGCTCGCCATTCCCTTCAGCTATCCAGTATATGGCCATGTGACAGAGCTTGGTGGTGGTACATATCTTGGACACAAAACCATGAGCCTATTCTGGAGAGTGGCCAGAATTCAGGAAGAAAACTGGAACTTAGGAAGATAGCAGGTGTTACCCATTGATTATGCAAGCCCTGGTCCATTCATTAATTCGGCAGGATGAATGCTCGGAAGCTTTCTAATAGACAGGACACATCCATTGATGCATTCTTTTTTTCAAATGTCTACAACCACGGACACAGTGAGATACACAGACATAGAAACACACGCCCTGTGAAACGACTTAGTAGAAACATTTCACTCCAACCACAAAACCGTCTTTCCTACCTATTCTCAGAACATGAGACAAAACCACAAACCCACACCAACACCCAAAAAGGCACCTGCTTCCCTCAAGTAGGTCTGTGACTATCCAGAGTGTCCTCTGACTTCTGGACCATACTATGTTCTCCCAAAATGGCCTGTCCTTTATCAGATCTGGTCTCCTTGGTCAACTCTGTGAAGTTGTCAGGAGCTAGTGGTGAGCCACTACCTGCTTTCTCAGGAATGGCCCCTCTTCAGAGCTTTTCTGGTATTTGGCCATTCTCACATCAGTAGGTACCAAGAAAGATTGACTCTGTCCTTGGTAAATCCAAACAAGTGAGCCCACAGGGACTGTGACTGAGACTGGCTTGGATGCCTGGCTTCCTGGATCCCATGTTCAGAGAGTTCCATCACCACGGAAGTGAGGTGAGGTCACTTCCTTCAGGAACTGAATGAGTTCACTGGCTTGGCAACCACTTTGTCCTAACAGTTGCTTCCAAGGGTCACATGAGATGGTGGCTGCCCCAACTTCCTGTGACACTTTCACAAGTTAGATTGGTATATCAACCATAGGAACCTAAAAACAGCTCTCCACAGAGGCCTGGTTTGGTTCATCTTCTCTACATTAGGACGAGAGAGGCTGATTTGGACACAACCCTTCATCCTGGCCAGGTTGTTTGTCATGTAAGATGACTTTTACTCTCCCAGGTCCTTCATAGCTGCCTACGTCTTCTCCAGAGGACATTTCTGCATGGACCTTTGAGGTTCTCAGCAGGTGGAAGATCCACTACATTAGTGTATTGTAAGACTAACTCTGTCCCTCCTCTCTGTAATGTTAGATTGAGGGGAAAGTGTACGGTTAGTGTTAATAACATTTTCGATTTGGGTTAGGAATCATTCTGCTGGATGAATAATGGTATTGGGAACCTGTGATATGTATGAGAATATATAGGTGAAATACATGTATGAAAACAGAAATCTAGGTAAGTTTTGAAGCCCAGAAGAGAATTGGGCCCTTGACTGGGATACTTAGCTTTGAATTAGGTTCTGCACAGATGTGTCAGATTAATCAATATTCAATGGCCTAGGACCTTGTACCTTGGATGATTGAATGTAGAAGAGAACATCCAGTCAAAAAGGGATAGTCGATAGTGAAAGGTTAATAAAATAGGTACTTGTCACTTCCTGTTTCTCTGTATGCTTAACAAAACACTTTTGAAATCTTGAGAACTCTTTGCTAATCTTGTTCCCAGAATGTGCTCTCCCCAACTGCCAAACTGCAGAATGTACTCCCTCACCCATGTGCACGCACACTGCCCACTCACCCGGACCCATCAATAAACTTTCCTCCCTGCCCTCTCCAAGAAAATTATATAAACTCTGCTTAAGGTGTTCTCAGGGCTCTCATCTCTTTTCAATTGAGCTCTGAGCCCCAGCATGCTGGACCCCCAATAAATCCTTTGCTGTTGCATGTGACAATCTCTTTGTGGTCTCTTCCTCCAAGGCTTGCCCGACCTTTTCATATGGAGGTTCCACTGAAATCCAGCAGCGGCGAATGTGAGACCCCATGTGTCGTGGCTTTCACTATTTGTGTATCTTTCATTATGGGACAGAGCACTTCAATGCCTCTGTCCCTGACCATTGATCACTGGCCCAAAGTCCACATAAGCGCTCAGAATCTTTTTTATTTAGTAAAACACTGGACCTGGAAGACGCTCTGTGCCTCAGAATGACCCACCTTTTGAGTCGGATGGCCTCTAGAAGGATCTTTCTACTTCCCACTAATTTAAAAAGTTAGAGATATTGTCTTTTAGCCAGGGCCACATAGCCATCTGGATCATTCCGCCATATATCTTAACTTTGCAGGACCTCTGCAAATCTCATCCTCCATGGGTGAAGCCTTTCCTTACCGCTGCCCCTGCTCCTACTCCTTCCCCCATGATCTCTCAAACCCTCTGCTCTTCTTCCTTCTCCACCCTCTGTTCTCCCTGAGTCACAAGATTTGACTCTACTGGATTCTCCTCCCCCTCCTTATCCCCTGCCCTCTTCCCCCAATCCCCAACACCCTCTAAGTGATTCCCCTGCTGCTGACTCAGCCTCTCTGCAATTGGAGGAGCACAGCACCCTCCAGATAGCTCCCCAGTGGCACACACAGCCCTTCCTTCCCTTGAGGAAGCTGGCCCGGCTATAGGATCTCGCCAGCAGTGAATAGTTGAAAACACTGGAACTCCCATGATGCTCCCCCTCCATCCCTATGGGCCAAAGATTGACGACGGCCATGGGGGAAAAAATGCAAGCCTACCAGTTTTGGCCATTCTCCTCTTCAGACGTACATAATTGGAAATATAACAATCCCCCTTTTTCTGAGCACCCCACCTGGCACACAGGTCTGGTTGAGTCATTGATGTTTTCACACTAGCCTACTTGAGATGACTGCCAACAACTCATAGGGACTGTCTTCATGACAGGGGATCAAAATAGAATACTCCTGGAAGCTGGAAAAAAATATCCTCTGACCAGATGCGTGACTGACACAACTTCCCAAGATAATCAAAGCCAGCTTTCCTTTGAACCAACCCAACTGTGGCCCCCAAATCTTTGAAGGTAGGGAGCATCTGTTCACTTATCACCGGGCTCTAATAGTGGGTTTCCGTGCGGCCGCTAGGCGACCAACTAATTAGGCCAAGGTAAGAGAGATTATTCAAGGGCCTGAAGAACCTCTCTCTATGTTTCTAGAGAGAATTATGGAGGCATATAGAAGATATACTCCTTTCAATCCTCAGGCAGAGGATCAAAAGTCATCTGTCACAATGGCCTTTATTGGGCAAGCTGCCCCGGATATTAAAAGAAAGTTAAAATGCTTAGATGGATTACAAGATATGACATAGAGAGATTTAGTCAGAGAAGCCGAGAAGGTATACTTTAAGAGAGAAACTGAGGAAGAGAAGGGAACAAAGGGAGGATAAAAGAAACAAAAGACAGACTAAGGCACTGACTAAGGTCCTGGTCACAACAACAAATTGGCCAGAAATTAAGAAACAGGGAGACAGGAAGGGATACCTGGGCCCACGCCAGAGGCCACTCCTTGCCTCAGATCACTGTGCCTACTGTAAAAAAAAGGACACTGGGCCAAAGAGTTCCCTAGAAAGAGACAGCCACTCCTGCCAGCCATTCTGACTCTTGAGGATGACTCCAAAAGTCGGGGCTAACATCCCCTCCCGGAGCTCAGGGTAACTTTTGAAGTGTAGGGGACCCCAGTAAACTTTGAAGTGCATACAGGGGCAATATACTCAGCCCTTAAGGCCCCATTGGGCCATCTATCAAATAAAAGGTCTCTAGTTCAAGGGGCAAATGGCAGTAAGTATCGGGCTTGGACAACTAAGAGGACCATGGACCTGGGAAAAGGAAAATCCATCAATCCTTCCTAGTAATCACAGAATGCCTGGCCCCATTGATGGGCAGAGATCTGCTCACCAAGCTCTGGGCCAAAATAACTTTTAACCCTGAAGGCAACCAAGTGGGATTTCTAAATCCTTCAGTAAAAACTCCTATAGTCATGGCTCTAACTATGTCAGTAGAAAATGTACATCAACTCACTCAACTTTGTTCAAAGAAACTGCAGGCATTCCTGAAGGATCAAGAACAGAGTTTTCCACTAACCAAATCACAGCAAAAGGACGGAATGGGTAACAAAAGCCTGTCGGGTCCATCAATTGGTTTATGCTTACCCTTCCAAGCTTCCTGGAGGAAAGCACCTAGGAGGAAAAAGACCAGGACAATTCTGGGAAGTGAACTTTACTGAAATTAAGCATGCAAGGTATGGACTTAAATATCTCCTAGTCTTTGTAGATACATTTTCAGGATGGATTAAAGCCTTCCCCACCAAAAAGAAAGAAAGAAAGAAAGAAAGAAAGAAAGAAAGAAAGAAAGAAAGAAAGAAAGAAAGAAAGAAAGAGCACAAATGGTGGTCAAGAAGATCCTGGAAGATTTTTTTCCAAGATACGACCTGCCTAAGGTAACAGAGTCTGATAATGGACCTGCATTCATGACCCAGGTACGTTAGGGGTTAGCCAGTACCCTGGGGATTACATTGTGCTTATAGACCACAGAGTGCAGGACAGGTAGAATGAATGAATAGAACCATTAAAGAGACCTTAATGAAATTAAGCTTAGAGACCGACATAAAAGATTGGACAATGCTTCTGCCTTATGCAATGTTTCATGCAAGAAATTCTCTCTCTGTTTCTTTGTGTAACCTCACCCACTATGAAATTCCCTATGGGGCCCCTATTCCAGTAAGGGACCTAACCCCAACTCTAAGACCTAACGATCCCTTCCACACCACCATGCTTGACAGACTTACAGCTGTTGAAAGAACTCAGTGATACCTGTGAAAACAGCTGGCCACTGCCTACCAACCTGGAGATGAGGGGACTCCACATCAATATCAAGTAGGAGACTTTGTCTATGTAAGACAAGATCAGGTGTCATCCCTGGAACCCCACTGGAAAGGACCATACCAGGTTCTACTTATAACACCTACAGTGGTAGAGGTAGACAGAATCACTTCCTGGATCCTGGCCTCTCATCTCAAGCCTGCACCCTGTCCAGACTCTGACTGGAAACTGGAAGAGACTGGTAACCCTTTCAAATTGTGTATTCGCCAGGTGGATGAAGCTATAGAGTCTCTCCTTGACCACCAGTAGTTCTAACCCTCATCAGCCCTTTCAGCAGCGATGGCTGATCACAAATCCTACTGGAGAAGAAGTATAATCTATCTCACATATAGCCCACTTTGGGACCTGGTGGCCATTTCTCCACCCAGACATTTGTTAGCTGGCTATAGGTCTTTCCTATTAGGATATCCCTGATGAAGAGGATCCCACTAAAATTCCATTAAATACCTTTTGTACCATAAATAATGGAAACAAACATTATGGATGTCGGGACAGGTAAGCCAAGTGCAGGTTGGCTAGCCTAGATTACTATGTTTGCCCGGCAGACAATCAAAGCCACAAACAGCAACAGCTGTGTGGAGGAAAAGCCAACTTCTTCTGTAAGTCATGGGGATGTGAGCATACAGGGGCTTCCTGATGGAACCCGAACTCCTCATCAAATTCTGTACACAGCATTGGCCATATGACCAATTAGATAACCAAAACCCATGGCCCCCAGAGGGGTCTCTAGATCCTCAAATACTGTGTGACCTTTTTAACTTCTGCAAGTTCTCAAAAGGGTAAAAGGAGATTCCCCTATGTGGAGGCCTTTTCCCTCCTTCGCTCACATCCTGAACTATGCTTCTCCAATAGATCCTCACCCTCAGCCTTCTTCTCCAGACTATCTGCTGTCACTCCAAACTCAGCAACCTGATTTCTTCCCTTCAATTACTAGATCAAAAACCCAAACCAACACCGGTTCTCAGACCATTGCCCCCTGGCTGAGAAGCAGGTACTGAGGTAACCCTCCACCGACTCACTCCTCTCTTCTCTTGTCACTGCCCGCACTGGGTCCCACCAGGTCCTCTTTCCAGCTAACCCATAGCTCAAACCAGCTGAGGAGAGCCCTCAGACCCTTATCCAAATGTAATGAAAATGGCCTTTAAAGTTGCTCTTTCATCACTGAAAAGAGGTTACTAAAAATTTAAAGTCCCTCACAGGCTTTGTGGATACTCACTCCCTTCTTCCCCTCTGCTCTACCTGTTCTACTGCTCAAGTTTTGTTGCTAGGAATATCCCAAACCCCTTTCCCATTATTCTTTTACATCTCTCCTTTCTCATTCTCAGATCCATGAAGCTGCTCTAAGCCCCGACTTCTCTGTCTCCCCCCTCTGTACCAGGCCCACAGAAAAGTTTTCACTGACCTTCTCCAGGAGTCTTCACCATGGCTGACTTTAGGACTTTCAGCAAAAAAGTCCCTATAAACGATTTCAGTGTAGATAACCTTCCTCTTTTAATGTTGCCCTGTTCCACTTGGCCACTGGCTAAAAATAATCAGCACTCCTAAGCTAGACACCCCCTTATTAGTTTTTCACAAAATATGTGAACAATTCCTCTGGCCTTGAACTGGGGCTTCACAGAGATGGCAACATTTCTAAGATAAAGAATTTACCATCTGGGCTCCATGGTAACAGCTGGCAGGGGGAAAAAAAGAAAGGGAAGTAAAAGCTCTCCCCCACCCAGTTGTCCTTGAAAAGTTAACTTGCCCAGAACAGAGAAAAAAAAAAACAGAAACAAAAACAGATTTTTGTGAACTTTTGCAGAGTGTGATCTTCTGAGCCACTTCTCTTACATGTTGGGTACAAAATTCTGAAACTACCTAAACTTGGAATTCAGAAGATTAATTGATTACAACCGAAGCAATGCCCTCTGAATCTGGGTGCAACCAAATAGGACTGTTTCACGGTCTTTGGTGCTATCTTAGGTGCCTTGCCTTGTCCGTCCCTACAACAGTATAATTCTATATACTAAAACATTGTTGATGTTTTCATGAAATGAAAAAAGGATGTGATTAATTGTGTAATGGTGCATATGTTACCCAGAATGCTCTATCATGACGCAGGTTCATTTGAAGATCGAATAGGTGGGACATACAACCCGGTTTCACTGGGAACATATGTCCCTCACTTTAGCCATCCTATAAAGAATAGGAGTTGCCACAAGGGTGGGCACAGGAACCACTGCCCTGGTCCATGGGACACAACAAATGACCCAGTTAGAAGCAGAAATAGACCAAAACTTAAATATATTAGAAAACTCCATAACAGCTTTGCAGGAATCTTTAACCTCTCTCTCTGAAGTTCTTTTACAGAACAGTTGAGGGTTGGACCTCCTCTTCATGAGTGAAAGGGACCTTTGTGCTGCATTGAGGGAAGAATGTTGTGTGAAGTTGTCAGAAGCCAGTGGTGAGCTACTACCTGCTTTATCAGGAAAGGCCCCTCTTCTTAGCTTTCCTGTCTTTTGGCCATCCTCACATCAGTAGGTACCAAGAAAGACAGACTCTGTCCTTGGTAAATCCAAAAAAAGTGAGACCACTGGGACTGGGACTGGGACTGGTTGTGCTTGCCTGGCTTTCTGAATCCCACGTTTAGAGAGTTCCATCACCCAGGACGTTATGTGAGGTAACCTCAATCAAGAAGTGAATGAAGTCACTGCCTTGGCAACCACTTTTTCCTAAGAGTTGCTTCCAAGGGTCCCATGAGATGGAGGGTGCCCCTACTTCCTGTGACATTTTCACACGTTGGAATGGTATATCAACCATAGGTACCCGAGAACAGCTCTCCACACAGGCCTGGTTTGGTCAATCTTCTCTACATTAAGATGAAAGAGGCTGATAAAGACACATCCCTTCATTCTGACCAGGTTGTTTACCATGGAAGTTGAGTTTTCCTCTCTCTGGTCCTTCATAGCTGCCTACAACTTCTCCAGAAATCATTTCTGCATGGTCCTTTGAGGATCTCAGCCGGTTGAAGATCCCCTACATTCCTGTAGTGTAAGACCAACTTTTTCCCTGCTATTCTGTAAAGTTACATTGAGGGAACAGTGTATGGTTAGGGTAATAACAGGTTTTATTTGGGATAGGAATCATTCTGCTGGATGAATAATGGTATTGGGAACCTGTGATATTTACAAGAATATATAGGTGAAATATAAGTATAAAAACAGAAATCTAGGTAAGATTTGAAGCCCAGAAGAGCATTGGGCCCTTGATTGGGATACTTAGCTTTTAAATATCTTCTAAACAGATGTCTCAGATAAATCGATATACAATGGCATAGGACCTTGAAAATTGGATGATTGAATGTAGAAGAAAACATCCACTCATATAGGCATAGTTGGTAGGATTAGGAAGATAGTCAGTAGGTTTAGGAAGAAAAGTGAGTATAGGATTTGGACAAAAAGTTCTTTAGCAATAGGGTTTGCGGTAGAGAGTGAATGTAAATGTCACCACATGTGAAGAGTCAGACACAATGATGAACTGGGGAAAATATATGGGGAAGCAGATATCAATGGAGATATTAAGAAATCAGGCAAAGTATAAATTGAGTGATAGGATTAGACATTTTCAACAGGGTAGAGGTTGAGTATAAAATCTTAGAAAGAATCAAATATTTAGTCACCAATAGGATTGACATTTGAGAGAATTAGGCAATCTGGACATGGATATTGTTAGTAATCCATGCACACTTTCCATTTAGGCTTTGGCACAGTCATAAGTGTGAACTTTGCATTTTGTTTCCAGAATATTACTGTGATAAAGTGCATATGTAGATCAGGTGACATGAGTATTTCTTCCACCATTTCTGTGGGCAATATTTTGAAGGTGTATAAATTAGTATAGGGTGTACAAATAGGTGTTCCCTGTGTCTAGGAATATAGATAAAATGAATGAATAGACCATACTGTGAATAAATAATATTATTGGTTCCAACTTTAAATATTGGATTGAATTGATATTTACAAATTTTCAGGAAATCTTATATTGAGATACATACATTCATTACAACCATTTATACATCTAATGGTAATATTAGGTTTATGGTTTATCATGAAGAGTGTGTGAGTTTTGCTTTAAAAGTGATTATTGAAATCTAAAACAAAATGAAGTATCATGAAAAGACCAGTCAAAAAACATAGAGGAATACTTGTGTACTGAAGCAAGAAGTGATTAAAAGTGAAACAAAAGCCTATCAATTTGCAAAATTGTGAATGAAATATATATCCTATGATGTGCATAAACTGAAGAAATAGTCATGTAACAGTGTTGAATAAAAATGAAGGTCAAAATACACAGCATGTCCCATAGGAATCTACTTGCATTGATGTTAAAGTGGGTCAGTTACTGTAGAAAAATTAGGACTTCTATGCACCATTCACTGAATTTTGATTTCAGTACTAGGATACAATATGTATTTAAGGTGGATGAATATTTCTGAAAATAACTTTGTGAACATTTGGTTATAAATCCACATTCATGAATATGAATGCATTTAGGGATTGTATAATAAGACACATATATTTTACATTCTGAAAAATCTGGAGAGTGTGTGTGTGTATGTATATATATATATATATATATATATATATATATATATATATAGAAAGAGAGAGAGAGAGAGAGAGAGAGAGAGAGAGAGAGAGAGAGGCATTATAAGGTAGCAATATATATGCCAATCGAAATTCATCATGAAATATATAACATCCACAGATCCAAAACTATTCATTTTACTGAACATGGATTTATGTATTATATTTTTCAACTAGGAAGCTCACTCATAGTTTTAATTTTCAATTCCAACAACGTTTAGGAGGAGTGACCTCTTCTAAAAATTTGTATCTGCCAAGTCAGCCATCTAACAAAAATGTACATGTGATACCAGGTAGGATTCTATATGTACATACAAAAATACATGTGCTGAATAGGCTACAGATAAAGGGAGATAGGAATTCACATATTTGTTAACTATAAAACACATGGAGAACTATTTCAATTTAAAATTGACTAGATTTATAACACCTACCCTTTATCATGCAAAAGGTAAATCCAACTATACACCATGCCTCTCTAAACTGCTTGTATTTCTATTCTGTTTGGGTTCTTTTTCTCCATCACTTTAGGATTGCTGCAATCTGGCTGGGCACAATTCAGGAGCCACTTGTCAAAAGAAACTAACCTTAATTTTAGAACCACACATGACTAAAAATTAGCTCCTCGGGAAAAACCCTCAGAGCCCAACTGCCACTACTGGCTTCCCACAAGCTCTCAACCTCCACACTCCTTCTCTTGAGGTCGATTGGCTGGGTCGTCTGGGCAGAGCCCAAAAAGTCCCACAATGAGCAGCTCCGTTGTCTGAAAGGGTGGGGAAACAGCCCAATGGCATTACCACAGAGGAGCCAATCAGATAGATATTGCTGGGGCTGCTGTGAGCCAATCATCAGCTTGCAGTCTGAAAGGGTGGGGAAACTGCTCAATGAGCATCTCCAATGAGCATCACCGCAGAGGAGCCAATTAGCTTGATGTTGCTGGGGCCGCTGTTAGCCAATCATCAGCTGGCAGTCTGAAAGTTTCTTTGGCCCCTTGGGCTGTGCCTCTCAACACCTCCCCCTCTCTGTTTAAACAACAAGCATGTGGCTTAGGGACCATGCCTGCCTTAGGTTGTCCAATAGTACATATGATGCTTACCCATTATCGAATGAGCTGACCTCAAGGTATCAGCCTCCAGTCTTAGATTGGTACCATTGCAATTGGATCTTACCCGTCACTAGCTACAGGTCCAGTATACAGTCACACCTGTGGAGAGGTCTTTGTACCAGCGGGGGGTGAGGTTCTTTGTCTCACCTCTGTTGGCCCCCAAATTTTAGCTGAACGACCATGACAGCAGAAGGGAGGAAGATACACCAAGCCAATTGACGGCTCCTTTTGGAAAAATTGTACCACCGATGACATCATCAGCAAAAATACCCCAACACTAGCACAAGTCAATTCACCAACATATTGTTCACAATGCATGCAGGTGAGTTCACAATGCATACAGGTGATACATAGTCCAGGCAAGTTCTGCAAGCAGTTCAGTGATGGCTATTGCAGAAGCTGTAGATTGGTTTTATCTTTGTCTTTACAGGCACTGGGATGAAGATAGGAATTTTGGCAATAATGGCCAAAGAAAAATTATGTAACATTCCAGAAGGTACTAAAAGAAAACAATTTTCTTAACAATTTACATTGTCTTGAAGAGAATTATTAAATATAATGAAAAGAAAAGGTGAAAGTAAACAAACAGATCTGTTAACCTCCTTTTTTGTACACATTTTAAAACAATCCTCAACAGATGTTTACCCAATTTAAATTAAAACATTTACATCAAGTGTATAAAAATATATTTGGATCCATTTTTTCATGAGCGCTCATCATATATGATATATGGACATACGTACATTCAAACATATAACAAAAAACACAAGTGTGCACACGTAATATAATACATACAACACATAACATAAGAGTAAAGGCCTTATAACATTTTACAGGTGAAATCTCCATTGCAATGTCTAAAAACTCTATAGTCCAAAAATAGAACTGAGCAGCAAAACATTAACCTAGGTTTGTATGAGCTCAAAAAACAAAATAGAACTTCATGACATGGGAAAGGGTAATAATAAAATAGATATTGAAAAAAGCATCCTGGATTTGTCACAGATGTAAGAATAGCCAAACTGGAGTTCTGGATATCAGCTGTTATGGATTTGAGCAAAATCATATTCTTTTAATCTGTAGAAATCGCTTTAGTTAGTCTCTCTGGAATCCAAATCGGCTGCTGTTCTCCCTGTGGAAACACACAAACAGACCTCCAACTCCAGACAATTACTGGGTCAGGACATTTCCATTGTCCTGTTAGAATATCCTTCCAAAGTACCTTGGGCTTATGTACATTTTTCGGACACATATGCCTTTCCACAGGACTAAGCCCTGATGAATCCAAATTTCCAAAGTTTAGAGTAAAAAGGGTTATTTTAAGTTTATATTTGGGGAATATATACCCCTTCCCAATTCCTTTTTTTTTTTGTTTAATTAGTACGTTTTAATAGTTTGATGAGCTCATTTAACTATGCCTTGTCCCTGCGGATTGTATGGGATTCCTGTTATATGAGTAATGCAAAATGATGAGCAAAATTCTTTAAAAGAGGTAAAAGTATAACCAGGGGCAACATCTGTTTTTAACTGTTTTGGAATGCCCACAGTGGCAAAATTTTGTAAGCAATGAGCTGTAACATCTTTAGTTTTTTTTCTCCGGCATGAAGGGAGTCCATCAAAAATTCAGAAGAAGTATCAACTGTAACATGCAAATATTTTAATATTCCAAATTCTGGCAAGTTTGTGACGTCCATCTGCCAAATATGGTTAGGTATCAATCCTCTAGGATTGACTCCAAGATTAACTTGTGGTAAAATGGTCACACAATTTTGACATTGTTTTATTATTTGTCTAGCTTGTTCCTTAGTTATTTTAAAGCGCTTATGTATAGTATTAGCATTGACATGGAATTTTTTATGAAAATTTGTAGCTTCTTCTACTGTAGAGAAAATATGTATGTCATGCGTAGTTTTATCTGCTAAATCATTACCCAAACTAAGGGCTCCAGGAAATCCTGTATATGTCCTGATATGCCCTATAAAGGATGGATCTTTTCTGTCCCAGATTAGACTTTGTATAGTGGAAAGAAAAGAGAAAACAGGAGAGGAAGGGGAAATTTGTTTCTTCCTAAGATTATACATTCAAACTCAACCCTGTTGAAAATACATAATCATATCACTCACTTTATACTTTGCCTGATTTCATAATGTCTCTAAAGATATGTGGTTTCCTGCATATTTTCACCAGTTCACCATTGTGACTGACCCTTCACATGAACTTATGTTCACTTTCACTCTCTAACCACAACCCTAATGCTCCAGAACTTTTGTTCCAAATCCTATACTCACTCTTCTTCCTAAACCAACTCTGTACCTAATTCTACCTACTATCCGTTTTTGACTGGATGTTCTCTTCAACATTCAATCATCCAAGCTACAAGGTCCGATGCCATTGTATATCTATTTATCTGAGACATCTGTACACAATGTAAATCAAAGTTAAGTATCCCAATCAAGGGCCCAATGCCCTTCTGGGCTTCAAAATTACCTAGATTTCGGTTTTCATTCATATATTTAACCTCTATATTTTTATAAATATCTCAGGTTCCCAATACCATTATTCATCCTGCAGGATTATTCCTAACTCAAATCAAACATTTTATTAGCCCTAAGAATACACTGTTCTATCAACCTAAATTTAAAGAAAAGCAGGGACAGAGTTGGTCTTACAATACAGGAATGTAGGGGATCTTCCACCTGCTGAGAACCTCCAAAGTCCATGCAGAAATGAATCCTGGAGAAGATATAGTCAGCTATGAAGGATCTGCGAGAGCAAAAGTCATCTTCCATGGCAATCACCCTGGTCAGGATGAAGGGATGTGTCTGAATCAGCCTCTCTCTTCTTAATGTAGAGGAGATTGACCAAACCAGGCCTGTGTGGATAGCTATTCCCGGGTTCCTAAGGTTGACATACCATTCTAACTTGTGAAAGTTTCAAAGGAAGTAGGGGAAGCCTACATCTAATGGGACACTTGGAAGCAACTATTAGGACAAAATGGTTTACAAGGCAGTGAATTTATTCAGTTCCTGAAGGGAGTGACCTCACCTCACTTTCTTGGTGATGGATCTCTCTGAACTTGGGATACAGGAAACCAGGCACATAGAGCCAGTCCCAGTCCCAGTCCCAATGGGCTCACTTGTTTGGATTTACCAAGTACAGAGTCAGTCTTTCTTTGTACCTACTGATGTTAGGATGGCAAAAGCAAGGAGAGCTCTGAAGAAGGGCCTTTCCTGAGAAAGCAGGTAGTGGCTAAACACTAGCTTCTGACAACTTAACAGAGTTGGTCAAGGAGAACAGACCTGAGACAAGACAGGACTTTTCAGGGGAAAATTGTATGGCCCACCAGTCAGAGGACACTCCCTAGAGTCACAGACCTACTTGGGGGAAGGAGGTGCCAATATGGGTGTGGTTTTGGGTTTATGATTTTGTCTCATGTTCTGAGAATAGGTAGGAAAGGTGGTTTGTTTTTTTGGGTTGAACTGTTTCTAGTAAGACGTTTGACAAGGCGAGTGTTTCTATGTCTGTGTATCCCACTATGTCCGTGGTTGTAGACATTAGAAAAGAGAATGCATCAATGGATTTGTCCTGTCTTGTAGAAAGCTTCCCAGCATTCATCCTGCCCAATTAATGAATGGATTGCAGCTTTCCTTAAGGATGGGCAACAGCAACGATCTTAGTAATTTCCAATTTTCTTTCTGAATTCTGGCCAATCTCCAGAATAGGCTCATGGTTTTGTGTCCAAGGTATGTACCACCTCCAAGCTCTGTGACATGGCCATGTACTGGATAGATGAAGGGAATGGCGAGCATCTCAGAAAACACAGATATCAGTGTGAACAGTAAACTCTCAGTGGAGAAACCCTTCTTTGAGCCTTTTGCTTACATAATGTTCTGTTGCCTTGAATGTCAAGAAGTTCTTTGTTTCGGACCACCCCTTTGTGAAGCCTGAAGAAAACAGTTTTCAGATGGAAATGAATGGGCATAACCTGTGGCTCTTTGCTTAATTGCTTTGGAAATGGATGTGTCTGAATCCAACTCTATGCCCTGTGTGAGGCTGTGTCTTAGATTCTCTGCAACTGATAGATCTAAAGAAAGATCCCATGTGTGCATCCAAAACCAAAATGGCCAAAAGAGCAGTCATTGTGGGTGAAGTTTCTCTCCTTCCTCTGTTAGGTTCTTGACGTCCATCAAGTGAGAATTGGGATCCTTTGGGTCAAATGAGTTTTTCAAAGCACTGCAGATGTGGTTGGGTTTTCTTATGACTGAAATTCACATAAAGAATCTACACCTGACAGTCAGTAGGCCTCAAATTGCAGAAGAAGATCAGTATTAATGGCAGGCGTATTTGATCAATCCTGGTTCACTGGAAGGGTTTCCAGGCCCCCCTGACTTTAGGCAAATTAGCGGCAAGGGAGCATGTTTTGGACACTGTCTTGGGCTATGCCCCTCATGGAAACGTCCAGCCAGAGGTTATGATGAGTGTCTATATGGAAGAAGATGAGGACCATTGGGGAGTGTTTTGGTTTTAATTGTGGTCATTTGTGTGGCATTTGGAAGAGATGACTGGGTCCACCTGGGCTTGAACTCTGGTGTGATTCCCCTTAGAGACTGAGTTCTGGAACTGAGCTCAGAGAAGTATTGCCATTAATTGTGTTGGGATTTTATGAGACCACGCATAAGAGTCGCCCTTTAAACTGAGATCTAGCATTGAAGTGCTCTGTCCCATAATGAAAGATCCACAAACAGTGAAAGCAACGACACATGAAACAGACAAGACAAGACAATAAAGACAGGCAATGGACGTCCAACACTGAGATCAGGACTGAGTAGCCGGCAATAACCAATGGGCTGGCAATACCGAATCCAAAAGAAAATATCACTGAGTCGAGGAATCTATTATAACTAAATTTCCCAAGTCCTCTGGGGCGTCCTCCAGGAATGTGGCCTGTGGCTCTGTGACACGTCTGTCAGCCACTGTCGGAGAGAGCTCACACTCTTCATCAATAGCCATTTTTCCAAGTCCTAACCTGAAACCTGAAACCAGGAATAGGAGACTTACTTACCCCAAGAGTAGCCCGTTGGGGTCTCTCATCTGCCGCTGCCAGATATCTGTGGAAACTTCATGTGTAAAGGTCGGGCATGCATTGGAGGAAGAGACCACCAAGAAACTGACTCATGAAACAGCAAAGGGTTTATTGGAGTTCCAGCATGCTGGGGCTCAGAGCTCACTTGAATACAGCAGAGAGCCCTGAGAAGAGCTTGAGCAGAGCTTATATACTTTCCTTGCCGAGGGCAAGGAGGGAAGTTTATTGATGGGTCAGTGGGAGTGGGCAGTTTGCATGCAACCATGTGAGAGAGTAAATTCTGCAGTTTGAAAACTGGGGACAGCACATTCTGGGAACAAGATTAGCAAACAGTTCTCAAGATTTCAACAGTGTTTTGTTAAGCATAGAGAAAAACAGGAAGTGACAAGTACCTATTTAATTAACCATTCAATAACAACTATACCTTTTTAAATGGATGTTCTCATCTACATTCAATCTTCCAAGGTACAGGGTCCTATGACATTGTATATCAATTTACCTGAGACATCTGTGCAGAACGTAATTCAACGCTAAGTATCCCAATTAAGGGCCCAATGCCATTCTGGGATTCAAATCTTACTTAGATTTCTGTTTTCCTACATATATTTCAACTATATATTCTTATACATATCGCAGCTTCTCAATAGAATTATTCATAAACAGAATGATTCCTAACCCAAATCAAACATGTTATTAACCCTAACCCTACAGTGTTCCCTCAATCTAACTTTAAAGAAGAGCACGGAAAGAGTTGGTCTTATAATACAGGAATGTAGGGGATCTTTCACCTGCTGAGAACCTCAAAGGTCCATGGAGAAATAAGCCATGGAGAAGATGTAGGCAGCTATGAAGGACCTGAGACAGCAAAAGTCATCTTCCATGGCAAACAACCTGGTCAGGATGAAGGGATGTTTCTGAATCTGCCACTCACACCCTGTGAACTGCGCCACTTCACAGGTGAATAACGAGTTAGAACGACAAAAAATTATCTTGTTAGGATCTTACAGAAAAATGGGTGTGCACCAAAACCTAGAAGAATGATTTCCACCAATGAGGTCCGGTAATTGAGTCTCAAACACGAGCCAAATGTGCGACCGGAGATCCGGGCTGACAAATCTGGGTGGCCTGCCCCGTGGCTAGAGACAGCAGGGCACCACCTAGAAGCGACCAGCCGGCAGGGAGAAACGTTGCTGCAGATTCTGTGGAATCCTGCTGGCTGACCTCCAACTGAGCCCCGGGCTGAGTTTGGGATTTCAGACGGGGAAGGAAGTGCTACAGTTCTATCCCCCCACAATAAAAACTCCACCAAGGAAACCAACGGCCACCATCTTGGAGAGCAGAAGTAACCACCGCCACTCTCCAACAGATTGCAACAATAAAACAGGTTTGTGTTACTCAGCTCATCTCCCATACAGCAGGGAATTCACATAAAATCTCTCTTAGGCTTTCCATTGGAGAGATTATCAGAGAGAGCCTGCATAAAGACGTCGGGAAAACTAGAGGCACCTGACCTTCAACTTCCCCTCCCATCAGCGGCGAAAACGAAACCTGTCTAGCCAGAGCTGGGAGAGGGGCAAGAGGAAAAAATCAAAACAATAGAGTGCCGGGGTTCCCCATAGACACCATCCACACCCAAGAAACGGCAGGCCCAGAGGACAGTATGAGCTGCCGAGAGGCATCACTCAGGGGAAATCTGGTCTAGCACGAGAAACCAGGACTAGCAGGAGATAACAGGGGACTAGAGGCCAGGCCCACGTGACTGGGCGGCTGGAGAACGCCCGCCCACTGGTCACAAACAGCCCGCTGCTGGTGCGACTGGGTGGCTGGTGCCCGCCTGCCTACCAGCGACCAATCGCCCGCTGGCTGCACGTGCAACTGGGTGGCTAGAGATCTCCCGCCCACCAGTGACAGCCCACCCCCTGACTGTGTGACTTGACAGCTGGAGACCGCCCGCCCGCCGGCGACCGGGAGTTGAAAACAAACAGAGACAGATCAGTCCCAGCCCACTCCCATTTGAACACCCTGGCAAGGAGCCTGGGGCCCGCCATAGCAGACAGGTGACATCACTGGAGCTCGGCCATCGCAATTCCTTCCAAGCAGAATTCAGTTTAGCAGGCATAGTCTACCAACACAAAGGAGAGACAACAGATATATTAAACCAAAACAAATCTATAGAATAGAGCAGAAAAACAGCAATCAAATAGAGATGGAAAACAACGTGAACATCATGAAAAAACAAAGGAAAAAAATGTGTACAAACAATGCAGGACAACTTAATTCTACAGGAGGACCTAGAATCATCAGAAACAGGGATAGGGAAAAAAACTCAAGGCTTACCTAACTCAGATGGAAAGGGATATTAGAGAATACATGAATCAGCAAGTCCTAGCAATAAAAGTATATTTTGAAAATGAATTAAACAAATTCAAATGGCAAAGAACAAGCTTTACCAGGAGATAGAGATCTTTAAAAAAATCAAACAGTAATCCTAGAAATGCAGGAAACTATTAATTAAAACTCAAATGAGAATATTACAAATAGACTAGATCAAATAGAAGTCAGAACATCAGATAATGACGACAACGTTTATCAACTTTAAAAGAATATAGTCAACACAGAAAAGATGCTTAAGTCCCAAGAGCAGTCTATTCAAAAGATATGGGATGTCATAAAAAAAAACAAATTTCACAGTCATCGGGATAGAAGAAGCCATAGAGATTCAAACTGAAAGAATGGACAACATATTAAATGAAATAATTCTAGAAAACTTCCCAGAGATGAAAGATGGAATGGATTGCCAAATCCTTGAAGCCTACAGGACCCCAAACATTCAAAACCATAATAGACCAACTCCAAGACATATAATTATGAAGATAGCCAACATACAGAACAAGGAGAGAATATTAAAAGCTACGAGAGAAAGGAGGCGGATTACATTCAGGGGTAAACCAATTAGATTAACGACTGATTTTTCATCACAAACTTTGAAAGTGAGAAGATCCTGGAACAATGTATTTCAAACACTGAAAAATAATGAATTCCAACAAAGAATACTGTATCCAGCAAAATTAAGCTTCAGATTTGACAATAAAATTAAAGTCTTTCACAATGAATAAAAACTAAAAGAATTCACACCCATAACACCAGCACTGCAAAGGATTTTGGGCAAAATACTACAAGAAGAAGAATTGAAAAATAGTGCCCCAAACTAACAGTGGGAGGTATCTCAGTAAAGGGGGAGGAAAATAACCAAAAAGTAAAAACTAGCCAAACTAAAATAAATAAATAAATTAACATGAATGGATGTACAAATCATATTTCAATTGTAACCTTAAATGTTAATGGCCTAAACTCACCATTCAAGAGACATAGGGTAGTAACCTGGATCAAAAAAACAAATCCAACAACATGCTGCCTTCAGGAGACTCATATGATAGGTAAAGACATACACAGGCTGAAAGTAAAAGGTTGGGAAAAATCATACCACTCACAGGGCACACGGAAGCAAGCAGGAGTGGCCAAGATCATATCAAATACAATCAACTTCAAACCTACGTTAATCAAAAGGGATAAAGAAGGACACTATATAACGTTAAAAGGAACCATCCACCAACATAACATAACAATTACCAATTTGTATGCAGCAAACAAATGAGCTGCCACACTCATAAAACAAACTCTTCTCAAGTTCAAGAGTCAAATAGACTACAACATAATAATTATAGTTGACGTCAACACATCGCTCTCACCATTAGGCACATCTTCTAGACAAAAACTGAATAAAGAAACTATAGAACTCAACAGCACAATCAATAACCTAGACTTAACCGACATATATAGAATATATCAACCATCATCAAGTGGATACACCTTCTTATCAGCAGCAGATGGATCCTACTCAAAGATAGACCATATATTAGGTCATAGGGAAACTCTTAGTAAATATAAAGGCATGGAGATAATACCATGCACCATATCAGATCATAATGAAATGAAACTGGAAATCAATGATAAAAGAAGGAAGGAAAAATCCTTCATCACATGGAAAATGAACAATATTCTACTGAATGATCAATGGGTTACAGAAGACATTAAGGAGGAGACAAAAAAATTCTTAGAGACAAATGACCATACAGACACAACCTACTGTAATCTATGGGACACAATGAAAGCAGTTTTAAGAGGAAAATTCATTTCTTGGAGTTCTTTCCTCAAAAAAAGAAAAAAAAAACAACAAATAAATGAACTCACACTACACCTCAAAAACCTAGAAAAGGAAGAGCAAAACAACAGCAAATGTAGTAGACGACATTAAAATAAGAGCAGAAATCAACGAAATTGAAACAAAAAATCATTGAAAAAATTGATAAACTAAAAGTTGGTTCTTTGAAAAAATAAATAAGATTGACAGGCCCTTAGCCATGATAACGAAGAGAAGAAGAGAGAGAACTCAAATTATTAACATAGGGGGTGAAAAATGCAATACCACAACAGACACTACAGAAATATAGAAGATAATTAGAAAGTATTTTGAAACCCTATATTCCAATAAAATAGAAGATAGTGAAGATATCAATAAATTTCTTAAGTCATACGATCTGCCCAGATTGAGTCAGGAAGACACACACAATTTAAACAGACCAATGACAAAGGAAGAAATAGAAGAAGCCATCAAAAGATAACCAACGAAAAAAAGCCCTGGACCGGATGGGTAAACAGCGGAGTTCTACAAAACCTTCAAAGAAGAATTAATACTGATTCTTTTCAAGCTCTTTCAAGAAATAGAAAAAGAAGGAGCTCTTTCAAATTCATTCTATGAGGCCAAAATCACCCTGATCTTGAAATCAGACTAAGACACTTCAAAGAAACAAAACTACAGACCAATATCTCTAATGAACTTGGATACAAAAATTCTCAATAAAACCCTGATGAATCGAATACAAAAGCATATCAAAAAAAATTGTGCACCATGATCAAGTAGGATTCACCCCTGGGATGCAAGGCTGGTTCAATATACGGAAATCAATAAATACTATTCACCACATCAATAGACTTAAAGACAAGAACCATATGATCATCTCGATAGATGCAGAAAAAAAAATTTGACAAAGTACAGCATCCCTTTATGTTCAAAACACTAGAAAAACTAGGGATAACAGGAACTTACCTCAACATTGTAAAAGCTATATATGCTAAACCTCAGGCTAGCATCATCCTAAATGGAGAAAAACTGAAGGGATTGCCTCTAAAATCTGGAACAAGACAGGGATGCCCTCTATCACCACTTCTATTCAATTTAGTTCTTGAAATTCTAGCCATAGCAATTAGACAATAGAAATTAAAGGCATAAAAATAGGAAAACAAGAACTTAAATTATCACTATTTGTGGATGACATGATAATATATATAACAGACCCAAAAGTGTCTACAAAGAAACTGCTAGAGATAATAAATGAATTAAGCAAAGTGGCAGGATATAAAATCAACACGCATAAATCAAAGGCATTTATGTATATCAGGAGCAAAACTTCTGAAATGGAAAAGGAGGAAAACCACTCCATTCACAATATCCTCAAAGAAAATAAGATACTTGGAAATCAACCTAACAAAAGAGGTGAAAGATTTATATAATGAAAACTACAGAACCCTAAAGAGAGAGATAGAAGAAGATCTTAGAAGATGGAAAAATGCACCCTGTTCATGGATAGGCAGAACTAACATCATCAAAATGGTGATATTACCCAAAGTTCTCTACAGGTTAAAATGGATGCCAATCAAAATCCCAACGGCATTTCTTGTAGAAATGATAAAGCAATCATGAAATTCATATGGAAAAACAAAAGACCCAGAATAGCAAAAGCAATTCTAAGCAGGAATTTGAATCTGGAGGTATAGTGATACCAGAGTTCAAACTGTACTACAAAGCAATAGTTATAAAAGCAGCGTGGTACTGGTACCAAAACAGGCAGGTGGATCAGTGGTAGAGAATAGAGGACACACAAATCAATCCACAAAATTACAACATTCTTATATATGATAAAGAGGCTAAAAGCATATTGGGAGATGGATAACATCTTCAACAAATGGTGCTGGGAAAATTGGAAATCCATATGCACCAAAATGAAACTGAATCCCTTTCTCTCGCCATGCACAAAAGTTAACTCAAAATGGATCAAGGAGCTAGTGATGAAATCAGAGACACTGCATGTGATAGAAGAAAAAGATGGCTATGATCTCCATACTGTGGGGTCGGGCTCCAAATTCATTAATAGGACACCCATAGCCCAAGAGTTAATAACAACAATAAACAAATGGGACTTACTTAAACTAAAAAGTTTTTTCTCTGCAAGAGAAACAATAAGAGAGGTAAATAGAGAGTCTACATCCTGGGAACAATTATTTACCCCTCACAATTCAGATAGAGCCCTAATATCCAGAATATACAAAGAACTCAAAAAATTAAACAATAAGATAACAAATAACCCAATCAACAAATGGGCCAAGGACCTGAACAGACACTTCAGAGAGGAGGACATACAATCAATCAACAAGTACATAAAAAAGTGCTCACCATCTCTATCAGTCAGAGAAATGCAAATGAAAACCACCCTAAGATACCATCTCACTCCAGTAAGATTAGCAGCCATTATGAAGTCAAACAACAATAAGTGTTGGCGAGGATGTGGAGAAAAGGGTACACTTGTACACTACTGGTGGTACTGAAAATTGATAAGGCCAATTTGTAAAGCAGTATGGAGATTTCTTGGAAAGCTGGGAATGAATGCACCATTTGACCCAGCTATCACCCTTCTCGGACTAGAGGGTCTTAACAGAGCGTACTATAGGGATACTGCCACATCAATGATCATAGCGCCACAATTCACAATAGCTAGACTGTGGAACCAACCTAGATGTCCTTCAATAGATGAATGGTTAAAAAACTGTGGCATCTATACACAATGGAGTATTTCTCAGCACTAAAAAATGGCAAAATCATAGACTTTGCAAGGAAATGGATGGCATTAGAGCAGATTATGCTAAGCTAAGCTAACCAATCCTTAAAAAAAATGCCAAATGTCTTCTTTGATATAAAGAAAGCACCTAAGAACAGAACAGGGAGGAAGAGCATGAGAAAAAGATTAATATTAAACAAAGACGAGTGGGGGGATAGAAAGGGGGAGAGAAGGGAAAGCATATGGAAATGGTAGGAGACCCTCAATGTTACACAAAATTACATATAAGAGGTTGTGAGGGGAAATGGGGGGAAAACAATGGAGAGAATTGAACAACAGCAGATGAGGTAGAGAGGAAAGATGGGAGGGGAGGGGAGGGGGGATAGTAGGGGATAGAAAAGGTAGCAGAATACAACATCACTATTATGCCGTTATGTACAAATGTGAATGTGTAACCAATGTGCTTCTACAATTCGTATTTGGGGAAAAATGGGAGTTCATAACCCAATTGAGTCAAATGTATGAAAGATAATATATCATGAGTTTTGTAATGTTTTGAACAATCAATAAAAATAAATAAATAAATAAAGGTTTAAAATTGAGTGGCAAGAAATCAGCTAAAAAAGTGTTGAGATGCATTCATTTTGCTAAGCAGAAACTTTGTTTTGTGTAGTTGTATCTATCACAAATTTATTTTACCAGAAAACTGGCTTTTGAAAATACACTTAATTGAGATTAAAGGATAATCCACCTACCTTCATAAAAAATTCATAGCATTTCCTATATTTTTCATATTTCATTTTTTGTAAATATTTTGTCATGGACCAGGTCTAGTCTTAGGCTATTCTTTCAGAATACTGCCTCATCTGATAAGTTGGTACAATGTGTTGGATTGTTCTTTTCATCTTTTATTTAATAGTTTCTAGCTGATAATATGTATTTTTCATTATCTTTATTTGGACATACATACCCAACGATATCTTTGCATTTTATGTTTTACTGGGAAGAGACTCATCAAAAGCTCTGTATTATATGTATCAACAATCAAACATTTAGAGCATGCAATTATTCTTAATTTTGCATGAAAATATCTTTGTACCATTTACTTATAAAAATTTAGAACTATTAATAATGTCCCTACTGTAATAAGTAACTAATTACCAGAAAAATTAAACAATTCACTTTATATCAATTATGAATATGAAAAGTACTAAAATAAGTATTTGGCAATTAATACATAATTGATAGAAATTGAAATCATAAGAAAGCCATTTAAAATGTCAGTGCATATGGTCCTTAAATAATAGGTTGTTCAAAAAAATTTCTCTAATTCATAAGATATAATATGCCATATTACAGCGTAATGTGATAAAAAAACATTAAATTATCAATATTGATAATAAAGAATGATACCTTTTTTCTTAAATATGTTTATTTGATTTTCATTGTAAGATGTTAATTCTGGAAGACTTCAGAATTAAGAAAGTCTTGGTGTATATTATTTCTAACAGGCTAATCAAAATACTTTTAAATATATATGTATATATATATATATATATATATATATATATATATATATATATATATATATATACATACATAATATATGTAATGCATATGCATGAATATAGACACATATGTATAATAAATGTATTGTAATATATCTATCAGGTGATTATAATTATTAAATTTTTTTAAAAACAAATAGTGACTATAAAAAACAGTCTCAAATTTAAATTTCATAGCATACAACTGTTTGTAATGCCATGAGAGAAAAATAGATATGGAGGAAAAACGAAAAAGGAAGAGAGAGAAGGGGAAAATGAGGAAGAAAGTGAGTAAAGAAGAGGGAGAGGCGTGTTCGATGTTAAGACAAAAGTGGAGCGGCTGGGTTTGTGATTCAGTGTTAACATGTTTGCCTAGTATGTGTGAGGAACTGGGTTCTATTCTCAGCACCACATAAACAAATAAACAAAATGAAGATCCATCAACAACTTAAAAAATAAAAAATAAAAATCTAGAAATATTACTAAAATCCCAAGCATTTATGAATGTTAAATAATGAAATATATGTTACATAGCCTTATGTAATTTCTAGACTCCCCAAAAGAGTCATTAAATGTTAGATTATTAGTGCTATAACTAAAAATCCATTGCTCTTTCCTCTACATTCTGTGGCATTCTAGTGCTAAAATAAATTGTAGTATAACACCAAAAAAAAAAAAATCCTAATATTTCTACAGTAACTGACCCAGTTTAACATCAATGCAAGTAGATTCCTATGGGACGTGATATGTACTTTGAAGTTTATTTTTATTCAACACTGGTACATTTCTATTTCTTGAGTTTATGCACATTATAGGATATATATTTCATCCACACGTTCACAAATTTATAGGCATTTATTTCACTTTCAATCACTTCCTGCTTCAGAAAACATGTATTCCTCCGTTTCTGACTGGTCTTTTCTTGAAACTTCTTTCCAAACACATTATTTTCGATTTCCATTATCACATTTGAAGCAAAACTCACACACCCCTCATAATAAACCATAACCCTAATATTACCATTAGATGTACAACTGGTTGGAATGAATGATTGTATATCAATATAAGATTTCTTACTTAGTTTCAGATATCAATTCAATCCATTATTTAAAGTGGAACCAGTTATATTATTTATTCACAATGTGGTATTTT
Organism: Callospermophilus lateralis; assembly: GCF_048772815.1. Lineage (NCBI taxonomy): Eukaryota > Metazoa > Chordata > Mammalia > Rodentia > Sciuridae > Callospermophilus > Callospermophilus lateralis. The sequence goes on from NW_027517343.1 coordinate 5,197,014, forward strand.
CATGCATTATCTCTATATTCATAGACACAGGGTACACCTCTTTGTACCCCCAACACTAATTTATACGTCTTCAAAATATTGCTCCCAGAAATGTTGGAAGAAATACCCATGTCACCTGATCTACATATGCATTTTATCACTGAAATATTCTGGCCTCAAAACAAAGGTCACACTTATGATTGTATCAAAGCTAAATGAAAAGTGAACATGGATTACTAAAAACATCCATGTCCAGGTTGCCTAATGCTCTCAAATGAAAATCCTATTGGTAACTACAAATTAGTTTCTTCCAAAGATTATATATTCAAACTCAACCCTGTTGAAAATGTCTAATCCTCTCACTCACTTTATACTTTGCCTGTTTTTGTAATGTCTCTATTGGTATCTGCTTTTCCACAGTTCATCATTGTGACTAAATCTTCACATGTTCTGAAACTTACATTCACACTCTAATCGAAATCCTATTGCTAAAGAACTTTTGGTCCAAATCCTATATTCACTCTTCTTCTTAAAACCTACCTACTATCTTCCTAATCCTACCGACTATCACTTTTTGACTGGAGGTTCTCTTCTACATTCAATCATCCAGTTACAAGGTCTTATGCCATTGTATATCGATTTCTCTGAGACATTTTTGCAGAATGTAATTCAACGATAGGTATCCCAATCAAGGGCCCAATGATTTCTGGGCTTCAAATCTTACTTAGATTTCTGTTTATGTACATATATTTCACGTCTGTATTCTAATAAATATCACAGGTTCCAATAACATTATTCATCCAGCAGAATGGTTCCTAACCGAAAATGAAAATGTTATTAACCCTAACCATACACTGTTCCCTCAATCTAACTTTAAAGAAGAGCAGTGACAGTGTTGGTCTTACAATACAGGAATGCATGGGATCTTCCACCTGCTGAGAACCTCAAAGGTACATGCAGAAATGATCCCTGGAGAAGATGTAGGCAGCGATGAAGGACCTGAGAGAGCAAAAGTCATCTCAATGGCAAACAACCTGGAAGAATTAAGGAATGTGTCTGAATCAGCCTCATTCTTCTTAATACAGAGAAGATAGACCAAACCATGCCTGTGTGGAGAGCTGTTCCCTGGTCCCTATGTTTGATATACGATTCGAACTTGTGAAAGTGTCACAGGATGTAGGGGCATCCTCCAACTCATGGGAACCTTGGAGGCAAATGTTAGGACAACGTGGTTCCCAAGGCAGAGACCTCATTCAGTTCCTCAAGGAAGTGACTTCACCTCACTTCCTTGGTGATGGAAGTCTCTGAACTTGGGATCCAGGAAGCCAGGCACCCAGAGCCATAACCCGTCCAAGTCCCAGTGGTCTAACTTGTTTGGATTTACGAAGGACAGAGTCAATATTTCTTGGTACCTACTGATTTGAGGATGGCCAAATGCCAGGAAACCTCTGAAGAGGGTCCTATCCTGATAAAGCAGGTAGTGGATCACCGCTGGCTCCTGACTACTTCACAGAGTTGGCAAAGTAGAGCAGATCTGAGACAGGACAGGCCATTTTGGGAGAACATAGTATGGCCCACCAGTCAGAGGACACTCCGGATATGACAGACCTACTTGGGGGAAGGAGGTGCCTTTGCGGGTGTGGGTGTGGGTTTGTAGTTTTGTCTCATGTTCTGAGAATACGAAAGAAAGGCGGTTTGATTGGATTGTAGTGAACTGTTTCTAGTAAGTCGTTTGACAAGGCGAGTCTTTCTATGTCTGTGTATCCCACTGTGTCCGTGGTTGTCGACATTAGAAAAGAGAATGCATCAGTTGATGTGTTCTGTCTAGTAGAAAGCTTCGCAGCATTCATCCTGCCCAATTGATGAATGGACTGCGGCTTGCCTCATGGATGGGCAACACCTACTATCTGCCTAAGTTCCTGTTTTCTTCCTGAATTCTGGCCACTCTCCCGAATAGGCACATAGTTTTGTGTTTAAGATATGTACCACCTCAAGCTCTGTTAAATGCCCATGTACTGGACAGCTGAAGGGAATGGGAGAATCTCAGAAAACTCAGATATCAGTGTGACCAGGAAAGTCTCAGTGGAGAAACCCTGCTATGGGCCATTCTCTTACTATGTATCTGTTTCCCTGAATGTCAGGAAGTTCTTTGCCTCAGGCCACCCTCATATGAAGCCTGAAAAAAAGAGTTTTCAAATGAAAATGAATGGGCATCACCTGTGGCTCTTTGCTTAATTTCTTTGCAAAGGGATGTGTCTGAATCACCCTTTGGCCCTGTGTGCGGTTGTGGCTTAGATTCTCAGCCCCTGATGGATCTAAAGAAAGATCCGATGTGTGCATCCAAAACCAAAATTTCAAAAAGATCAGTTATGATGGATGAAGTCTCTTGCCTTTCTTTGTTAGGTTCCTGAACTACATCAAGTGAGAATAGGGATCCTTTGGTTTAAATAAACTTTTGAAAGCCCTGAAGAAGTGCTTGGGTTTTCTTATGACTCCAATTCACATAAAGAATCTATACCTGACAGTCAGTAGGCCTCAAATTGGAGAAGCAGATCAGTATTAACTGCGGTCTTATTTTATCACTCCTGGTTCACAAGCAGGGTGTCCAGGCCACCATGACTTTAGGCAAATGAGCGGCAAGGGAGCTTATTTTGGACACTCACCCATACCCTACTAGACTCTGACTAGTAATCCTAACATGATGGAGAATAATAACCCCAACAGAATAGAAATACAAGAAGTTTTGAGGATTCATGTTGTATAGTTGTACTTGCCTTTTGCATTATATAGGGTAGGAGTTATAAATTTAGTCAATTTTTAATTGAAACAGTTCTCCATGTGTTTTTAAAGTTCACAACCATGTGAATTCCTCTCTCCCTTTCTCTGTAGCCTATTCAGAACATGTATTTTTATATGCACATTTAGAATCCTACCTGGTATCACATGTACATTCTTGAGAGGTTGCTGACTTAGCAGATACAAATTGTCAGAAGAGATTACTCCTCTGAATGCTATTGGAAGTAAAATTCAAACTATGGGTGATTTCCTAGTTGAACAACATTATACATAAATCCACGTTTAGTAAAATTAATATTTTTGGATCTGTGGATTATATATATTTCATGATATATATATATATATATATATATATATATATATATATATATATATATATATATATATATACATTTTAATGTCTGTTTGAGTGTGTGTGTGTGTATGTGTGTGTATAGATAGATAGATAGATAGATAGATATACACTCTCCAGATTTTTGAAAATATGAAACATATGTGTCTTATTATATACTCCCTAAATTCATTCATGTACATGTATGTGGATTTATAATCAACTTTTCACAAGATTATTTTCAAAAATATTCATCCACCTGAAATACATATTTGTTTCCTAGTACTAAAAACAAACTTCAGTGAATGGTGCATACAAATCCAAATATTTCTACAGTAACTGTCCCAGTTTAACATCAATGCTTGTAGATTCCTATGGGACATGATGTGTATTTTGACGTTCATTTTTTAACAAAACTGGTACATTATTATTTCTTCAGTTTATGCACATCATAGGATATATATTTCATTAACAAGTTCACAAATTTATAGGCATTTGTTTCGCTTTCAATAACTTCCTTATTCAAAACTCTTGTATTCCTCCAGGTTTCTTGTCTGGTCTCTTCATGAGACTTCTTTCCAAACTCATTATTTCTGAAATCCATAATCACCTTTGAAACAAAATTCACACACTCTTTATGATAATCCATAAGCCTAATATTAAAATAAGATGGATACCTGGTTGGATTGAATGATTGCATATCAATATAAGATTTCCTGTATATTTTCAGATATCAATTAAATCCATTATTTAAATTTAGAACTTGTTACATTGTTTAATCAAAGTTTTGTCTATTCATGCATTATCTCAATATTCCTAGACACAGGGTACACCCATTTGTAACCCCAGTACTAATTTATATATCTTCAAAATATTGCTCCCAGAAACGGTGGAATAAATACTTATGTCATCTGATCTACATATACATTTTATCACAGTAATTTTCTGGACACAAAAAGCAAAGTTCACACTTATGATTTTACCAAAGCCTTAATGGAAAGTGAGTATGCATTACTAAAAACATCCATGTCCAGGTTGCCTAACGCTCTCAAATGTCAATCCTATTGGTCACTACATATTTGTTTCTTCCTAAGATTATATATTTTACCTCAAGCCTGTTGAAAATGTCTAATCCTATCAATCACTTTATCATTTGCCTGATTTACTAATGTCTCTATTAATATCTGCTTTCCTACATATTTTCCACAGTTTATCATTGTGACTGACTCTTCACATGTGCTCACATTTTCATTCACTCTCTACCCGAAACCCTATTGCTAAAGAACTTTTGGTTTAAATCCTATACTCTCTCTGCTTTCTAAACCTACTGACTATCTTTCAAATAATACCGAGTATCCCTTTTTGACTAGAAGTTCTCTTCGACATTCCATCATCCAAGGTACAAGGTCCTATGCCATTGTACATCGATTTATCTGAGACATCTCTGCAGAACATAATTCAAAGCTAAGTATCCCAATCAAGGGCCCAATACCCTTCTGGGCTTCAAATCTTACCTAGATTTCTGTTTTCATTCTAATATTTCACTTTTACATTCTTGTAAATATTACAGGTTCCCAATACAATTATTCATCCTGCAGAATGATTCTTAACCCAAATCGAACCTTTTATTAACCCTAACCATACACTCTTCCCTCAATCTAAGTTTACAGAAGAGCAGGGACAGAATTGTTTTTACAATACAAGAATGTAGGTCATCTTAAACCTGCTGAGAACCTCAAAGGTCCATGCAGAAATGATACCTGGAGAAGATGTAGGCAGCTATGAAGGAGTTGAGAGAGCAAAAGTCACCTTGCATGGCAAACCACCTGGTCAGGATGAAGGGTCATGTCTGAATCAGTCTCTCTATTCTAAATGTAGAGAAGGTGGACCAAACCAGGCCTTTGTTGAGAGATGTTCCCGGGTGCCTATGGTTGATATACCATTCTAACTTGCAAAAGTGTCACAGGAAGTAGGTGCAGCCTCTATCTCATGGGACCCTTGGAAGCAACTGTTAGGACAAAGTGGTTGCCAAGGGAGTGACCTCATTCAGTTCTTGAAGGAAGTGTCCTACCTCACTTCCTTGGTATTGGAACTCTCTGAAATTGGGATCCAAGATGCCAGACACCCAGAGCCAGTCCCAGTCCCACTCCCACTGGGCTCAGTTGTTTGGATTTACCAAGGACAGAGTCAGTCTTTCTTGGTACCTACTGCTGAGAGAATGGCCAAATGCCAGGACAGATATGAAGAGGGTCTTTCCTGAGAAAGCAGGTAGTGGCTCAGCACTGGATCCTGACAACTTCACAGAGTTGGCCAAGGCAACCAGAACTGAGACAGGACTGGCCATTTCGGGGAACATAGTTTGGCTCAACAGACAGAGGACACACTGGAGAGTCAGAGACTTACTTGTGGGAAGGAGATGCCTTTGTGGGTGTGGGTGTGAGTTTGTGGTTTTGTCTCATGTTCTGAAAATAGGTAGGAAAGGTGGTTTGTTTGGTTTGGAATGGACTGTTTCTAGTAAATCGTTTGACAAGGTGAGTGATTCTAGTTCGGTGTATCCCACTGTGTACGTGGTTTTGGACATTAAAAAACAGAATGCACCAATGGATGTATCCTGTCTAGTAGAAAGCTTCCCAGCATTCATCCTGCTCAACTGATGGATGGACTGCGGTGTGTCTTATGGATGGGGAACACCTACTATCTTTCTAAGTTCCTGTTTTCTTCCTGAATTCTGGCCACTCTCCAGAATAGGCTCATGGTTTTGTGTCCAAGATATATACCACCTCCAAGCTCTGTGCCATGGCCATGTACTGGACAGCTGAATGGAATGGGAGAATCACAGAAAACTCAGATATCAGTGTGACCAGGAAAGTCTCAGTGGAGAAATCCTGCTTTGGCCATTCTCTTACCTATATTTCTGTTGCCCTGAATGTCAGGAAGTTCTTTCCCTCAGTCCACCCCTTTGTTAAGCCTGAAGAAAACAGTTTTCAAATGGAAATGAAAGGGCATCACCTGTGGCACTTTGCTTAATTTCTTTGGAAAGGGATGTGTCTGAATCAGCCTCTTGGCCCTGTGTGTGGTTGTGGCTTAGATTCTCAGCACCTCATGGATCTAAAGAAAGATCCCATGTGTGCATCCATAACCAAAATGGCAAAAAGATCTGTTATGGTGATTGAAGTCTCTTGCGTTCCTTTGTTAGGTTTCTGACCTACATCAAGTGAGAATAGGAATCCTTTGGTTCAAATGAATTCTTCAATGCCCTGAAGAAGTGGTTGTGTTTTCTCATGACTCCAAATCACATAAAGAATCGTTACCTGACAGTCAGTAGGCCTCAAATTGGAGAAGCAGAGCCGTATTAACTGCAGTCCTATTTTATCACTCCTGGTTCACATGCAGGGTGTCCAGGCCACCATGACTTTATGCAAATGAGGGGCAAGGGAGCTTATTTTGGACACTAACCCATACCCTACTAGACTCTGACTACTAATCCTAATATGATGGAGATTAATAACCCAAACAAAATAGAAATACAAGCAGTTCAGAGGAGTCATGTTGTATAGTTGGACTTGCCTTTTGCATTATATAGGGTAGGAGTTATAAATCTAGTCAATTTTTAATTAAAATAGTTCTCCATGTGTTTTTAAAGTTAACAAATATGTGAATTCCTCTCTCCCTTTTTGTGTAGCCTATTCAGCACATGTATTTTTATATGCACATATAGAATCCTACCTGGTATCACATGTTCATACTTGAGAGGTTTCTGACTTGGCAGATACTGCCGCGGTCCGGTTGGAGCAAAATAACCGGGGGGTGGGGGTTATGAATAACATGTGTATGTTGATATAGCAGGAGTGGAAGCCATTTATTGTAGGACAATAGAGGTATTTATACATTCCACCCAGCTTATCTAATTAACATAAACTAGATACTGCAGTCAACCAATCAGGAATCTCCACACTTAATGGCTCGCTTTTGTTACATCTCAAACCACTCCCTCTGGCATTTTGCCAGGCATCATCCAGACTTGTTTACACACTCTAACATTCCCCTGGCAAAATGCCAGGTGTTATTTTGACATGTTTACAGACTCTAACATTTCCCCCTTTTATTTAATTTAAATAAAGACCACAGTGGTTTTTACAGAAACACCATAAATAACCTGCTACAAACAGAAAGGGAGGATACAAAATGTCACAATACAAGCGAATTGATGAAGCACTTGGAGAAATAATACCAGCAATGACACTGTTAGCAAAGACACCGAGTTAAAATTTGTTATAGATTATAGTTTGTTGTCTCAGTCCAGGTAAAGCAGTGTCTCAATAGATTAACTCACAGTTCAGGTAAACCACAGTCCAGCTATGTTCTGCAGGCAGCTAGCTTAAATCACAGTCCTGGTACGTTCTGCAGGCAGCTAGCTTAAATCACAGTCCATGTAAATTCTGCAGGCAGCTAGCTTAAATCACAGCCCAGGAAAGTTTTGAAGGCAGCTAGCTTGATCCAAAGTCTCCTCCGTTTCTCAGCCGAAGTCTCCTCCGGTTTTCAGCAACACTGGAAATTCTTCCACCCTTGTCCTCACAGGCACTGGGATGAAGGCAGGAACTCCTACCACTGGCTAAAGAAAATCCTATAGTATTCCACCAGGTGCTAAGAAAACAACCTTCTGAAAAATTTAGTACATTATCTCAAGGATTTTACATTTGAAAAAAGCCTTAATAGTGCTTATTATTTATTATCTTCCGGGTTTGGGAGAACCATTGTAGCTTAGTTATTGGCATTGAAAATGACCAAACATCAGGGAGCCAGTAGCATCTATGGCTGGCTGTAGCATCCTGGGCATCCACAGATGGCCCTGGGGAGTTTCCAGGACTCAAACTGCCACGGGGCCCCGCTCCCCAGGCTGGGGGCGGGGAATTGCCGGCTGCCACTGCTTGAAAAGCCCTTGCTGCACAGTGACTGGCTTGAGCATGTGGCAGCCGAGGCGCCTATTCACACACACTCCGGAAACGAAAAGTATTCAGTAACAGCCTTTTGCTGAAACTTTTTTCCTGATAATCCTTCTTCTTCTTAACTTTCTTTTTCTTTCTGATTAGACTTCCTGGGCTTCCATCAACACATGCCCTAATTGCTCTTGTTTCCACTGGGGTGCCTCTTTCCATTATCAATTTACTTCTCACCCCTTCCTTATTTTCATCACAAAGACAATACAATACACTGAGATTAAACAAGACACAATCATACTGTATCAATCTTCTCCATTTTTTGAAATGACCGTTTTCCTCTCCCCCTATCTGCCTAGGGATGAGCAGATTTGCTCCCATCCTATCTATGGATGGGCAGCTTTTATTCGTCACTTACCCCCAAGTGTCCCAGGGCTCCCTGTATGGGCCACCATCTGCAGCAGTCCCACTGCAGCAAAATAACCGGGGCAGGGGGTGATGAATAACTAGTGTATGTTGATACAGTAGGAAAGGCGTGATAGGTAGGAAAGGCTATTTGTTTGGTATTGAGTGGACTGTTTCTAGTAAGTTGTTTGACAAGGCAAGTGTTTCTATATCTGTGTATCCCACTGTATCTCTGGTTGTAGACATTAGAAAAGATAATGCATCAATGGATTTGTCCTCTCCAGGAGAAAGTTTAACAGCATTCATCCTGCCCAATTTATGAAAGGACTGTGGCTTGCCTTATGGATGGGCAACACCTACAATATTCCTAAGTTCCTGTACTCTTCCTGAATTCTGGCCACTCTCCACAACAGGCTCATGGTTTTGAGTCCAAGATATGTACCACCTCCAAGCTCTGTGACATGGCCATGTACTGGATAGCTGAAGGGAATGGCAAGCATCTCAGAAAACTCAGATATCAGTGTGACCAGTAAAATCTCAGTGGAGAAACCCTGCTTTGGGCCTTTTCTTACATAATGTTCTGTTGCCCTGAATGTCAGGAAGGTCTTTGCCTCAGGCCAACCCTTTGTGAAGCCTGAAGAAAACAGTTTTCAAATGGAAATGAATGGGCATCACCTGTGGCTCTTTGCTTAATTTCTTCCAAAAGGGATGTGTCTGAATCAGCCTCTTGGCCCTGTGTGAGGCTGTGGCTTAGATTCTCAGCACCTGATGGATCTAAAGAAAGATTCCTTTTGTGCTTCCAAAACCAAAATGGCCAAAAGGGCAGTCATTGTGGTTGAAGTCCCTCGCCTTCCTCTGTAAGGTTTCTGACCTACATCAAGTGAGAAGAGGGATCCATTGGGTCAAATGAGTTCTTCAAAACCCTGCAGAGGCTAGCCCGTAATTGCTTGGGTTTTCTCATGACTCCAATTCACATAAAAAATCTATACCAAACAGTCAGTAGGCCTCATATTGGAGAAGCTGGGCAGTACAAATGGCAGGCATATTTGATCACTACTGGTTCACAGGAAGGGTGTCCAGGCCACCCGGATTTTAGGCAAATGAGGGGTAAGGGAGCTTATTTTGGACACTGTCGTGAGCTTTGCCCCTCATGGAAAACCCCAGCCAGAGGTTATGATGAGTGTCTATATGGAAGAAGATGAGGGCCATGTGGGAGTGTTTTGGTTTTAATTGTGGTCATTTGTGTGGTGGTTGAAATAGATGACTGGGTCCACCTGGGCTTGAAGTCTGGTGTGATTCCCCTTACAGACTGAGTTCTGAAACTGACCTCAGAGAAATATTGCCATGAGTTCTCTTGGGATTTTAGGAGGCCATGCATTAGAGTCGCCCTTGGAAACTGAGATCAAGTCCCAGGGTGGCTTTCCACAGAGCATCGGGAATCTCAGCCAGGATATCACATGATTTTATTATGAAAGACTTGGCAGCCATAGATGAGATTCAAAACAAACATGGACCTCACACTCTAGACCTCAATGGGCCTGGGTTCATGTGATCTTTTGGCCACTCTTTGGGAAGCCTTGACTGTGAGAATTCTCCAGAGCTTTCATTGAAATGAGCTTCCATACCATTTAATGGTTCTTGAAAGAATTGAAACCTACAGTGCCTCCAACTTCATCCGTGAAAAATGCTAGATAAATACCAAGAAATTTTTGAAATTCCCATAACCAGGTGTCAGAGGAGAACATTTGGATGTCCTGTTGCTGATCAGGAGTGTTCCAGACAGTGGTTTGATTGACTGGGTTTCATGAAAATGGTGTAGAACTGAAATGCCAGTATGTTGGAGCCTGCTGAGTATTGGGCCCAGAACTGTGGTGTGCAGGTGTGGGATAAAACATTTGTGTTGGGGCCATTTGTATCTACCATTGACTTCCAAATGGCTTGTGACTGACATGGTGCAGCCAGCAGACCCTTATATGTAAAGGCATCTTGTTATATGGAGAGGTTTCAGGGCAATGTTCCGAATCAAGTTGCTATCTTCAAGTGGGCAAGCTATGTGGGATAGAATCCTGGTTGGTGCATTCTCCTGCAGACTCTGACCGACCACACGTGACAGAACTACCTTCAGCACTGTGTCCCAGTTGAACTTCTTGTATTTCGTAGAGCAAATACCAAACTCCCAGTGCATCAGCAAGAAACACCATGAATAGTGGAGGATGACTAAATGGGTACACAGTCCACACAGGGAGACACTTAGCCTTCAGTGGCCACAATTTACCTACAAAGAGAGAATTCAGCACTTTGCCTCATTTTCATTGGAAAATAAGAAACCAATTTCTTCAGGTCACATAAATGCAGAGCCAGCTTTGATGGTATATAGTGGAGGATGACTAAATGGGTACACAGTCCACACAGGGAGACACTTAGCCTTCAGTGGCCACAGTTTACCTACAAAGAGAGAATTCAGCACTTTGCCTCATTTTCATTGGAAAATAAGAAACCAATTTCTTCAGGTCACATAAATGCAGAGCCAGCTTTGATGGTCTCACAACAAAGGCAGCTAAAGCTCCTGAAAACAACATATATTTCAAGTGCCCAACCTCAGAGGCAGTTTCTCAAAAAGTCGTTAGGCCAGCAGAGCTCCATGTTTGTGGAGTGTTTACCTGTTAGACAAGGATGCAAGAAAAGACCAATGACTCCAATTAAAATCAAATTAAACTAAGCTTATTATTTTCACCAGCCAGGCTAACTCTCCCTCCCAAAACGGCCGGAACAAGACAGCAACCCCAACTTACCTACAGCCCAGCTTTAAAGCCCAGAAAGTTACACAAAAGGGGGGTTAGAGATAACAGAACTCGGACAAGCATCACACTAATGGTAGTTTATATATATATATATATATATATATATATATATATATATATATATATATATATATATATTTTTTTTTTTTTTTTTTTTTTTTTTTTTTTTTTTTTTTGCTGACCCCAACATCAGAATTTGTGAGGACCATTAGACCCTCAGAGATGGTCATTGTCTGTCCAGGGAAGGCCAATATTTATGATGTGTCGCTAATGTTTCACAGAGTGCTGCTATCTGGTCAGAGAGCCAGACATGGGTGAGTTCAAGGCATGGGCAGGCATTCCAAGCAGGTTCAGAATTTGCAGTAATTTATAGTAAAGCCAAAATTATCTTATCATGGCTTTGTGGCAAGATGGCTCCCAATTTTAATAAAAGATCAGGTTGGGCCTATCATTCCCCCCTTTTCTTATCTGTTCCTTTCAAATCTTTGATAGATTAAGGGAAGTGCACTGAGGAAATTTAAATCCCTCAGGTAACAGTCTCCAAATTTCTAGAACTCACCCAAAACGGGTCTCCCTGATTTTACCTGACTTAATTAATTACGTATATTGATAGTCTATTTATTTTTGGCTCCATTGTTGTAAGAAGGGAGGCCTCACGCATTTTGGATTCTTCTGCGCTGAGAGAGGGTGACGTAAGGGTCATGGCATGAGGGACATGAGTTGCCTTTTAGAATTTAGTTGAGGGACATGAGTTGCCTTTTAGATTTCAGCTTGGTTTGAAGTCTGGTTGGGGAAGAACAGGTTGTAAAGTCATCTGGGAATGGGTTCTTCTATGAGAGTAACAAAAACCATGAGTAATGAATAAATGTTGCAGCAGCTGGAACATGTCACCGTATAGAAGTTCCCTCACCATTCTTTAATATCCTCAGTTATCAGGACTGTCAACTTAATATTTAATTTTTTTGTTTTACAGTTGTCCCTCCCCATAAGATACAGTTTATTAATTTAATGTCATCTGATCTTGCAAAATCCTTTTTCTAGTATGACCTCTGTGTCTAATAGAGAAATCTTTAATTCTGTTACTCAGGGCTGGATAATCGTACTAGCAAACACCAAGCCTACCTCTGTAGGTTAGGAATATCTGTAGGCCCTAAACTAAATTTTCTGCCTCTGGCAGCTCCTCTTAATAGTCTCTTTTTATAGTTATCAGGCATTCCTGTCTGAGAATCCTTCTTTGTAACCTCCAGTCTTACTTATTTTGGGAGGCTAACATAAAGTGTATACCTTAAAATATTAATATTTGTTTTCTTGGCCGATTCATTTAACTTTATTTTTAAATCCTAATCTTAAACATCCAGCAAATAAATTTTAACAGCCTTATATTGAGAGTACTGGGCTTTAATATCTATAACTTAATTATTATTTATCTTTTCATTAATTGGGATATGTATTATTCTGTCTGTCTTGTAGGTGATGACTTATTATCTTAAATTAACCCATGTTGTGTTATTAAAGCAACACTTCTATAAAAGACTAACAGGGAATCTTTAGATCACTTATAAGCAAATTAAAAATAAATTTTTTTAACAGGAGTAAAAATACTTAGTTTCTGTAATAGCTACCCTGAATTTTTTGGCTGAGTTATACATTATATGCCCTGTTTGAGATCCTAGTAATCTTCACAGAAAAACAAAAGAACTTTTGAACATAACTTTAAATGAAATAAAATCTGACCTACTCCTTTTGTAGTCATTCTCACATGTAGTAAGATGGGACACAGAGCCTTATCTCAGGTAAGGCAGGCCTCTTTATAAATATTAAGTGTTTTAGTTCTAAAGCTGATCATTGTTTTTTAAATATCATTTTACAAAGTTTACATAAATTGTTTGAGGTCACATGAACATTATCTAACATCATATGACATCACATTTAAAACATGGATTAAAGAAAGGCTGAAAGATTTTAACCTTTACATATATTAGGCTCTGATTAACTTAAAAATACATTTAAATTGTTCCCCAATGAAAAAAGTAACATAAAACTTTACATATCTTATTGATAACAGGTAAATAAATCCCCAGTACATTTTTTTTACCATACAACTTCAGAATACCAGCTTGATATAATGCTCTTTAAATGTTTCTAACTTACAGACTTGTATACCTGGAAGATATGAGCACATTAATAGCATCAATATTACATTGATATTTCTAGATTAACCAAGTTTAGCTTTTAAAGAAATGGCAGTAGAGTGCTCTAAAATAACAGTTCTTATTTAATCAGTTGTTTAATTTTTATGGTTGCTTGCTCTAGAAAAAATAAAACTTAATTAACACAATGTTATGTGTAAACTTATGTTTTCAGAAATTTTTGTCTCTTTAACACATGACTGATTTTTACAATCTGATACAGACCTTAGTAAATCAATCGGGTATCTAACAAATGTACTCAAGAATGAGAAATTCCACATCAAATTTACTTTACTTATTTATTAAAATATTAGACAAATGTATTGAACAGTGTAAACCATTTTTTTGTTGAAGGAAAAGTCCTAGAATCAAGGCATTTTAGACATTTTGTAGATATTAATATTTTACTAGATTTTGAACACCTATAAAAACTTGTAAGCTTAAATTTAAAAACATTGATTTTTATCTGTTTATCCAATTTAAATTGAACAATTTTAATCACGTGAATTAAAGATCTTTGGATCCACTTTTTAAAATTAATTTTTATTGTAGGTTGTTCAAAACATTACATAGTTCTTGATATATTATATTTCACACTTGATTCAAGTGGCATATGAACTCCCGTTTTTACCCCATATACAGATTGCAGAATCACATCAGTTGCACAACCATTGATTTACATATTGCCATTCTGGTGTCTGTTGTATTCTGCTGCCTTTCCTATCCTCTACTATCCCCACTCCCCCATCCCCTCCCCTCTTCTCTCTCTACCCCCTCTACTGTAATTCATTTCTCCCCCCTCATATTTTTCCTCCTTTCCCCTCACTTCCTCTTGTATGTAATTTTGTATACCCCTGAGGGTCTTCTTCCATTTACAGGAAATTTCCCTTCTCTCTCCCTTTCCCACCCACCTCTCATCCCTGTTTAATGTTAATCTTCTTCTCATGCTCTTCGTCCCTACTCTGTTCTTAGTTACTCTCCTTATATCAAAGAAGACATTTGGCATTTGTTTTTGAGGGATTGGCTAGCTTCACTTAGCATAATCTGCTCTAATGCCATCCATTTCCCTCCAAATTCTATGATTTTGTCATTTCTTAATGCAGAGTAATACTCCATTGTGTAAAAATGCCACATATTTTTTATCCATTCGTCTATTGAATGGCATCTAGGTTGCTTCCACAGTCTTGCTATTGTGAATTGTGCTGCTGTGAACATGGATGTAGCAGTGTCCCTATAGTGTGCTCTTTTTAGGTCTTTAGGGAATAGACCGAGTAGGGGAATAGCTGGATCAAATGGTGGTTTTATTCCCAGCTTTCCAAGAAATCTCCATACTGCTTTCCAAATTGGCCACACCAATTTGCAGTCCCACCAGCAATGTACAAGAGTACCCTTTTCCCCACATCCTCGCCAGCACTTGTTGTTGTTTGACTTCCTAATGGCTGCTAATCTTACTGAGTGAGATGTTATCTTAGGGTGGTTTTGATTTGCATTTCTCTGACTGCTAGAGATGGTGAGCATTTTTTCATGTACTTGTTGATTATATGTCCTCCTCTGAGATGTCTGTTGAGGTCCTCGGCCCATTTGTTGATTGGGTTATTTGTTATCTTATTGTCTAATTTTTTGAGTTCTTTGTATATTCTGGATATTAGGGCTCTGTGTGAAGTGTGAGGAGTAAAGATTTGTTCCCAGGAAGTAGGATCCCTATTTACCTCTCTTATTCTTTCTTTTGCTGAGAAAAAACTTTTTAGTTTGAGTAAGTCCCATTTGTTGATTCTAGTTATTAACACTTGTGCTATGGGTGTCCTATTGAGGAATTTGGAGCCCAACCCCACAGTATGTAGATCATAGCCAACTTTTTCTTCTATCAGACGCCATGTCTCTGATTTAATATCAAGTTCCTTGATCCACTTTGAGTTAACTTTTGTGCATGGCAAGAGAAAGGGATTCAGTTTCATTTTGTTGCATATGGATTTCCAGTTTTCCCAACACCATTTGTTGAAGATGCTATCCTTCTTCAATTGCATGCTTTTAGCCCCTTTATCGAATATAAGATAGTTGTAGTTCTGTGGATTGGTTTCTGTGTCCTCTATTCTGTACCATTGGTCCACCCACCTGTTTTGGTACCAGTACCCTGCTGTTTTTGTTACTATTGCTCTGTAGTATAGTTTGAAGTCTGGTATAGCTATCTCGCCTGATTCACACTTCCTGCTTATCATTGTTTTTGCTATTCTGGGTCTTTTATTTTTCCAAATGAATTTCATGATTGCTTTCTCTATTTCTACAAGAAATGCCGTTGGGATTTTGATTGGCATTGCATTAAACCTATAGAGAACTTTTGGTAATATCGCCATTTTGATGATGTTAGTTCTACCTATCCATGAACAGGGTATATTTTTCCATCTTCTAAGATCTTCTTCTATTTCTCTCTTTAGGTTTCTGTAGTTTTCATTGTATAAGTCTTTCACCTCTTTTGTTAGGTTGATTCCCAAGTATTTTATTTTATTTGAGGATATTGTGAATGGGGTGGTTGTCCTCATTTCCATTTCAGAGGATTTGTGGCTGATATACAGGAATGTCTTTGATTTATGTGTGTTGATATTATATCCTGCCACTTTGCTGAATTCATTTATTAGCTCTAGTAGTTTCTTTGTAGACCCTTTTGGGTCTGCTAGGTATAGAATCATGTCATCTGCAAATAGTGATAATTTGAGTTCTTTTCCTATTTTTATGCCTTTAATTTCTTTCGTCTGTCTAATTGCTCTGGCCAGTGATTCGAGAACTATGTTGAACCGAAGTGGTGAGACAGGGCATCCCTTAAAATTTGTTTTTATGAGTGCTTTTTTTATTATGAGCGCTCCTTATATATGTTAATTTCTGTATCATATATATGATTAAGAATATATATATATATATATATATATATATATATATATATATATATAGACATACAACAAATAACAAAAGTGTGCACACATAATAATAGTAAAGGCCTTGTAGCTTTTAGCAGGTGAAATCTCCATTGCCATGTTTTAAAAACTCCACAGTTGGTCAAAGATAGAACAGATCAGAAAAACATTAACCTAGGTCTGTAGGATCAAAATTATGAGTTAGAAAAATTAAAGGATCTAAGGAAAAAAATAAGAGTCCTAGAAAAAATAACTGACCAGTAATTAGTAAATACCATACTATTTACTTTTTTTTTCCTTAAGCCTCATATCAGTCTCCTACTGATCTTGCAGGCTTCTTTCATTTGCATTTCAATCTAAGTCCTGGCTGAGGTCTGGAAGGAGCAGGAAAAAACTGCAATTCTGAGCAGACACCTCAGGCCTAACGCATTTTAACCATAATTTTCCAGATAAGATGTTGAAAATTTTGATACAAGTTTAAGACAAAATTTACAAAATTTTATATCTTTACATCTTGTGTTGTCAACACATACCATACTATGATTTACTATCCTTGTCCAAATTAATGCACTGGTACACACAGTGACATTTTCCCAGGCTACCCAATTAAAAATTGGTGAAAAAAAAAAAGACTGAATGATTGGAAAATTTCTTGCCAACTTGGAAGTAGAGTTCTTTAGTTTTCCATCCTAAGTATTTAAGTTCTCTGGCATGAATTATCTGAAATCATAAACTAAACAATTATCTGAATCTGACTTTTAACGGCAAGATTCTGCAATGCTTCAAAAACCCAATAAGCTACCAGATTGTTACAATAAAACATCATCATTTAGACACACATTCAGGTAAAATCATTCCCAAGAAACAATATATAATATCAACACATTATTGCACATGTCTTAAAGTGCCAGAAACAAAGACACACGACAGACAGAAAGGAGCTTCAGACTATGACTGACAGACAGAAGCCTTTAAAACAGAGCAGATAAGAGAAAAATCTCCTACACCAGTTGCACCACAGATGTCCCCACAAGGGGACCAGATGTTTTCACAGAGGAGCATCCTAAAATGTAAAATCAAGGGTCTCCATAGTGACTTTCCTGCATTTAGTGTCCCCTTTTTTTCCCTCTTTTTTAAGATGACAGAGGTGGCATTATCGTTAAATTGCAGGGAAAGACCTATGGAATTCTCTGAAAAAATAAGGCTTCAGCAGCTGCTGGGAGTCCCTCAGTCCCTCCTTTTACTTACAGGATTTGCTCCTCTGGTTCAGTTCCACCACAAGCATGCTCCATCTCCTAACATTTCTGTAGTCAGCTCTCAAAAAGTTCCAGGGTGCGGGTGGGTTATCAAAATTTGTAACTTAAAGTTGGGTTCCTGAACTTGAAGCCAATTAATGCCAATTTAAAAATGAGGACAGGGTTTTGAGAAAAAGAAAAACGAAGTTTTATTGCTTTGCTAACAAAGATAAACACAGGGACTCTGCCAAAAGGTTGTGACTCTCTTTATCTGGAGGGACAAGGGATTTTAAAGGAGTTTCACTTATTAACCTGGGAGATACTCAGTTCTTAGGTCCCCTGCAGGCACTGCCCTCTGCAGTGAGTGTGCTCCAGGCAGCCAGCGAGGGGCTTCTCTCATACTGCTTAACAAACGGGTGTAAAGTTCATTGCAGTTCCTTTAAACTCAGTCCAAAGGGTGTCAGGCTTACTTGCTTTATTTTCATGTCCGATATCCTTAAGTTTTCACCACAGAAATCACACAACAAAATGCACAAAAACAAACAAACAAAAAACATATAGAACACAGAACAAAACAACAACAAAAAAAAAAAAAAAAAAAAAAAAAAACAGAAATCCGGCGCCGACACAGGAAAACAGAGGATCAATGCAATGTCTTCCTAAAGCTCCCCGTAGGAGAGCATGCGTGCCCGTTGGCACCTCTCTACCCTTCCAGATGAATTCCCTAGAGAACAGAACAGATGACAGAATGATTCTTGTTACTGTCCCAGACAGGAGTATATGTGAGCCTCCTCAGTCCACCTCTCTGTCATCAGAAGAGATCTCCCTTAACCGGATATCAGATGTTATAAAGGCACCAATTACCTATGGATGCCTCCTCCACCAGGTGCTTGCTAATAGTTTTAATGCGGTGGTTCACTGCAGTGCTCCCTGAACTGAAGGCTAACTCCAAGGCCTTGGACCATCTCAAGTTGCACAAACCCTAGAGTTACTCTCAATCTTGGAGCCCTGGAAGGAAGGCCAACTTCAGAATTTACAGCAGTCTGGTCTTGTGATCTTGTCCGGCAGGGTCATCTCACTGGGGAACTCCAAAATATTAGACCAGGAACGCATGTAAAGACCACTGACTCCTAGTAAAATCAAATTAAGGCAAGCTAATTATTTCAAAGGGAAAGGCTACCTCTCCCTCCCAAAATGGCGGGAGCAAGACAGCAAACCCACCTTTCCTATAGCCCAGCTATATAGCCCAGAAAGATGCACAAAAAGGGGGTTACAGATAACAGAACTTTAACAAGCATCACACTAACGGTAGTTTACATTTTTTTTAAGCTCACCCCAACATCAGAAATTATGAGGACCATTAGAGCCTCAGAGTCTCGTTGTCTGGCCAGGGAAAGAAAATATTTATGAGGTGTCACTAAAGTTTCAGAGAGGGCTGCAATCTGGTCAGAGAGCCAGGCATGGGTGAGTTTAAGGCATGGGCAAACATTCCAAGCAGGTTCAGAATTTGCAGTAATTTATAATAAAGCCAAAATTATCTTTTCATGGCTTTCTGGCAAGTGGGCTCCCAATTTTAATAAATGATCAGGTTGGGTCTATCAACCCTGTCCCTTACTTTTGGAAACTCCCCTTCCACATCCAAGCTTGTGAAGTCCTGAGCATTTTCCATTCCAGAAATGAATTCACAGATTTTCTAACTCTTCTCCTCTAATTGTGAATTACTTGGGGCGAATGTAATGTCAAGGCATTGTTCTGGATAAGAATGGGAAGATTTTTTGCATACACATTGGATTCATTATCTAATTTTTCATTCGAAATACTTAATCCCTGACACTAAAACCTACCCTACTGGACTCTGACTACTAATGCAAATATGATGGAGACAAATTACCCCAACAAAATAGAAATACAAGCAGTTCATAGGAGGCATGGTGCATAGTTGGACTTGCCTTTTGCATTATGTAGTGTAGGAGTTATAAATCTAGCAAATTTTCAATTTAAATAGTTCTCCATGTGTTTTGAAAGTTAACAATTATTTGAATTCCTGTCTCCCTTTCTCTGTAGCCTATTCAGCACATGTATTTTAATATGCACATATCAAATCCTACCTGGTACCACACGTACATTCTTGTGAGGTGGATGAATTGGCAGATACAATTTGTGAGAATAGATCACTCATTCTAAACGCTGTTGGAACTGAAAATTCAACCTATGGGTGAGCTTCCTAGTTGAACAACATTATACATAAACCCATGTTCAGTAAAATGAATATTTTTGGATCTGTGGATGATATAAATTTCATGATTAATTTAGATTGCCATATATATTGCTACTTTTTAATGTCTCTGTGTGTGTGTGTTTTATATATATATATATATATATATATATATATATATATATATATATACTCTCCAGATTTTTCAAAATATGAAATATATGTGTCTTATTATACACTCCCTAAATTCATTCATATTCATATATGTGGATTTATGATCAACTTTTCACAAGATTATTATCAGAAATATTCATCCACCTGAAATACATATTTGTTTCCTAGTACTGAAAACAAACTTCAGTGAATGGTGCACACAAATCCTAATATTTCTACAGTAACTCACCCAGTTTAACATCAATGCGTATAGATTCCTATGGGACATGAAGTGTATTTTGACGTTCATTTTTATTCAACTCTGGTACATTACTATTTCTTCAGTTAATGCACAGCATAGGATAAATACTTCATCCACAATTTATCAAATTGATAGGCATTTGTTTCACTTTCAATCACTTCCTGATTCAGAACACATGTATTCCTTAATGTTTCTTGACTGCTCGTTTTATGAGACTTCTTTCCAAACACATTATTTTCAATTTCCATTATCGCTTTGAAGCAAATCTCACACACCCGTCTTGATAAACCATAAAAGTAATATTACCATTATATGTATAATTGGTTGGAATTAATGATTGTATATTAATATAAGATTTTCTGCATATTTTCAGATATAAATTCAATCGATTATTTAAAGTGTAATCAGTTATATTATTTATTCACAGTATGGTCTCTTCATGCATTATCTCTACATACATAGACACAGGGTACACCTCTTTGTACACCCAATATTAATTTATATGTCTTCAAAATATTGCTCCCAGAAATGGTGGAAGAAATACTCTGTCAACTGATCTACATATACATTTTATCATAGTAATATTCTGGACACAAAATGCAAAGTTCACACTTATGATTGTACCAAAGACTAAATGGAATGTAAACATGGATTACTAAAAAAATCCATGTCCAATTTGGCTAATGCTCTCAAATGTCAATCCTATTAATGATTACATATTTGTTTCTTCCTAAGATTATATATTCAAATTCAACCCTGTTGAAAATATCTAATACTATCACTCACTTTATACTTTGTCTGATTTCATAATGTCTCTATAGATATCTGCTTTCCTACATATTTTCCCCAGTTCATCATTGTGACTCATTCTTCACATGTGCTGACATTGACATTCACTCACTAACCGAAACCCTGTTGCTAAAGAACTTTTGGTCCAATTCCTATACTCACTCTTTTTTCTAAACTTACTTACTATCTTCCTAATCCACCTACTGTCCCCTTTTGACTGGATATTCTCTTCGACATTCAATCATCCAAGGTACAAGGTCCTATGCCATTTTATATCGATTTATCTGAGACATCTGTGCAGAACATAATTCAAAGCTAAGTGTCACAATCAAAGGCCCAATTCCCTTCTGGGCTTCAAATCTTACCTAGATTTCTGTTTTCATACTTACATTTCACCTATTTATTCTTGTAAATATCGCAGATTCCCAATACCATTATTCATCCTGCAGAATGATTCCTAACTCAAATCGAATATGTTATTAATCCTAACCATACACTCTTCCATCAATCTAACTTTACAAAAGAGTAGGGACACAGTTTGTCTTACAATACAGGAATGTAGGGGATCTTCCACCTGCTGAGAACCTCAAAGGTCCTTACAGAAATGATCCCTGGAGAAGATGTTGACAGCTATGGAGGACCTGAGAGAGAAAAATTCATTTTCCATGGAAACAACCAGGTCAAAATGAAGGGATGTGTCTGAATCAGCCTCTCTCTTCTTAATGTAGAGTAGTTGGACCAAATCAGGCATGTGTGGAGAGCTGTTCCCCGGTGCCTATTTTTGATATACAATTCTTAGCTTGAAGTGTCACAGTAAGTAGGGGCAGGCTCCATCTCATGGGAACCTAGGAAGCAACTTTTAGGACAAAGTGTTTGCCAAGGCAGTGACCTCATTCAGTTTCTGAATGAAGTGACCTACCTCACTTCTTTGGTGATGGAACTCTCTGAACTGGGAATCCAAGAAGCCAGGCACCCAGAGTCAGTCCCAGTCCCAGTCCCAGTGGGCTCACATGTTTGTATTTACCAAGGACAGAGTCAGACTTTCTTGGTACCTACTGATGTGAGGATGGCCAAATGCCAGGAGAGCTCTGAAGAGGGCCAGTTCATGAGAAAGCAGGCAGTGTCTCACCACTGGCTCCTGAAAACTTCACTGAGTTGGCCAAGGAGACCAGATCTGAGAGAGTTTCCCAATACTATTATTCATCCCGAAGAATGATTCCTAACCCAAATTGAACATGTTATTAACCCTAACATACACTGTTCCCTCAATCTAACTTTACAGAAGAGCGGGGACAGTGTTCGTCTTACAATACAGGAATGTAGGGGATCTTCCACCTGCTTAGAAACTCAAAGGTCCATGCAGAAATCATTCCTGGAGAAGATGTAGGCAGCTATGAAGGACTTGAGAGAGCAAAAGTCATCTTCCATGGCATACAACCTGGTCAGGATAAAGGATTGTATCTGAATCAGCCTCTCTCTTATTAATGTAGAGAAGATGGATCAAACCAGGCCTGTGTGGAGAGCTATTCCTGAGTGCCTATGGTTTATATACCATTCTAACTTGTGAAAGTGTCACAGGAAGTAGGGGCATCCTCCATCTCAAGAGACCATAGGAAGCAACTGTTAGGACAAAGTGGTTGCCAAGGGAGTGACCTCTTTCAGTTTCTGAAGGAAGTGACCTCACGTCACTTCCTTGGTGTTGGAACTCTCTGAACTTGGGATCCAGGAAGCCAGGCACCCATTGCCAGTCCCAGTCCTACTCCTAGTGGGCTCACTTCTTTGGATTTACCAGGGACAGAGTCAGTCTTTCATGGTACCTACTGATGTGGGGATGGCCAAATGCCAGAAGAGCTCTGAAGAGGGGCCTTTCCTGAGAAAGCAGGTAGTGGCTCATGCTGGCTCCTGAAATCTTCACAGAGTTGGCCACGAAGACCAGATCTGAGACAAGACAGGCTATTTTGGGGGAACATAGTATGACCCACCAGTCAGAGAATACTCCAGATAGTCACAGATGTACTTGCGGGAAGCAGGTGCCTTTGTGGGTGTGGGTGTGGGATTCTGGTTTTGTCTCATGTTCTGAGAATAGGTTAACCAGTACCCTGGTTATTAATTGGTAGTTACATTATGCTTATAGACCCCAGAACTCAGGACAGGTAGAAAAAATAAATAGAACCATTAAATAGACCTTTACGAAATTAATCTTAGAGACCTGCATAAAAGATTGGACTATGCTCCTGCCTTATGCACTGTTTCATGCAAGAAATACTCCCTCTGTTTCTTTGTGTAACCTCACCACCTGTGAAATTCTCTATGGTGCCCTTCCTCCAGTAAGGGACCTAACCCCAACTCTAAGACCTAAGGATCCCTTCCACACCCCCTAGCTTGACAGACTTACAGCTCTTGAAAGAACTCATTGATATCTGTTCAAACAGCTGGCCACGGCCTACCAAACTGGGGACAAGGGGACTCCACTTCAATATAATGTAAGAGACTTCATCTACATAAGAAGACATCAGGTTTCATTCCTGGAACCCCGATGGAAAGGAACATACCAGGTACTACTTATAACACCTACATCAGTAAATGTATACGGAATCAATTCCTGGATCCATGCCTCTCATCTCAAGCCTGCGCTCTGTCTAGACTCTTGCTGGAAACTGGAAATGACTAGTAACCCTTTCAAATTGTGTATTCACCATATGAATAAGGCTATAGACTCTCCCCTTGGCCACCAGTAGTCCTAAACCTCATCAGGTGGTTCATCAGCGATGGCTGATCACAAATCCTACTAGAGAAGAAGTATGGTCTATCTCGCTTACAGCCCCCATAGGGACCTGGTGGCCATCTCTCCACCCAGACATTTGTCAGCTGGCTATAGGTTTTTCCTATTGGGATATATCTGATAAAGTGGATCCCACTAAAATTCTATTAAATACCTTCTGTATCATCGATAATGGAAACAAACATTATGGATGTAGGGACACGCGAGCAAGATGCAGGTTGGCTAGCCCAGATTACTATGTTTGCATGGCAGACTATCAAAGCCACAAAGAGCCACGGCTGTGAGGGGAAAAAGCCAACTTCTTCTGTAAGTCATGGGGATGGTAGCATACAGGGACTGCCTGGTGGAACCCAAACTCCCCATCAAATTCAGTACACAGCATTGGCCATATTACCAATTAGACAACCAAAACCGATGGACCCCAGAAGGCTCTCTAGATCCTCAAATTATGCATGACATTTTTAACTTCTACAAGTGATCAAAAGGGTGGAAGGAGATTCCCCTATGTGAAGACCTTTTCCCTCCTTCACTCACGTCCTGAACTATGCTTCTCCAATAGATCCTAACCCTCAGCCTTCTGCTCCAGACTCTCTGCTTTCACTCCCACCTCAGCAACCTGATTTCTCCCCTCCATTTACTAGATCAAAAAACCAAAACTCGGCCGGTTCTCAGACCGTTGTGCCCTTGCTGAGTTATCAGGTACTGAGGTTCCCCTCCACCCACTCAGTCCTCTTTTCTCCAGTAAGTGCCCAGAGCAGGTCCCATCAGGTCCTCTTACCAGCTAACCCAAAGCTCAAACCAGCTGAGGAGATGCCTCAGACCACTATCCAAGATGTAATGAAAGTGACCTTTAAAGTTGCCTTGTCATCACTGAAAACAGGTGACTAAGAATTTAAAGTCCCTCACAGGCTTTTTGGGATACTCACTCCTGTCGTCCCCTCTGCTCTACCTGTTCTAGTGCTCAAGTTTTTCTTGCCAGGAAACTCACAAACCCCTTTCCCAATATTCTTTTACATCTCTCCTTCCTAATTCTCAGATAAACGGAGCTGCTCTCAGCCTTGCTTTCCACGTCTTGCCCCTCTTTACCAGGCCCACAGAAAAGTCTTATATGACCTTCTCCAGAAGTCTTCACCATTGCTGACTTTATGACTTTCAGCAAAAGAGTCCCTATAAAAGAATTCAATGTAGATAAACTCCGTGTTTTCATGTCGCCCTGTTCTACTTGGCCAGTGGCTGGAAAAATCAGCACTCCTAAGCTAGACACCCCCTTACGAGTTTTTCACAAAATAAGTGAACAAGGCCTCTGGCCTTGAGCTGGGGATTCACAGAGATGGCTACAATTCTAAGTAAAGAAGTTACCAACTAGGCTCCATGGTAACAGCTGGCAGGGAGAAAAAAAAGAGAAAAAAAAAGCTCTCCCAGTCCCAAGTGTCCTTGAAAAGTTAACTTGCCGAGAACAGAGGAAAAAATAACAGAAACAAAAACTGCTTTTTGTGAACTTCTGCAGACTGTGAACTTCTGAGCCCCTTCCCTTACATGTTGGGTACAAATTCTGAAACTACCTAAACTTGGGGTTCAGAAGATTAATTGATTACAACAGAAGCAATACCCTCTAAATCCGTTTGCAACCAAATAGGGCTGTTTCCCTGTCTTCGGTGCTATCTTAGATTCCTTTCCTTTTCCGTACCTACAACGGTATAATTCTATATACTTAAACATTGTTTATGTTTTCATGAAATGGTCAACAGATGTGATTAATTATGTAATGGTGCAGATGTTTCCCAGAGTGTTCTAGGATGATGCATGTTCATTTAAAGATCAAATCGGAGGGCATACAACCTGTTTCCACCGGGAACCTGTATCTCTCACTTTAGCCATCCTATTAGGAATAGGAATTGCTGCAGGAGTGAGCACAGGAACCCTAGTCCATGGGACACAACAAATGACCCAATTAGAAGCAGCAATAGACCAAAAATTAAAGATAATAAAACCTCCATCACAGCTATACAGGAATGTTTAACCTCTCTCTCTCTGAAGTTGTTTTACAGAACAGGCGAGGGTTAAACCTTCTCTTCATGAGAGAAGGGGGACTTTGTGCTGCATTGAGGGAAGAAGGTTGTTTTTATGCCGACCATACTGGAGTTGTATAAGAACCTATGAGTATATTAAGAAAATGCCTTTAAGAGTGTCAACGAGAGAGAGAGGCCCAAAAAGGGTGGTTTGAGTCTTGGTTCACACAGTCCCTCTGGTTAACTATGCTTTCATCAGCCCAGGCCTGTCCATTAATAATCCTCATATTATTGCTAACTGTAGGACCCTGTTGGCTCAACCATGTAGTTTCCTTTCTCGAAGCTCAAATTGGACAATTTAAACTTATGGTAATCAGACAACAATATACCCCACTAGGAGACATAAAATGTGACACCCTTCAATGATCACTTTCATGATTAAAAGTAACCAGAAGAAGAATTGGGGAATAAAAAGTTAATAAAATAGGTACTTGTCACTTCCTATTTTTCTGTATGCTTAATAAAACACTGTTGAAATCTTGAGAACTGTTTGCTAATCTTGTTCCCAGAATGTGCTGTCCCCAACTGCCAAACTGCAGAATGTACTCCATCATCCCGTTGAAAGCAAACTGCCCACTCTCCCTGACGCATCAATAAATTTCCCTCCCTGCCCTCTCCAAGGAAAGTATATAAGCTCTGTTTAAGCTGTTCTCAGGACTCTCTGCTCTATTCAAGTGAGCTCTGAGCCCCAGCATGCTGGACCCTCAATAAACCCTTTGTTGTTGCATGAGACAGTCTCTTGGTGGTCTCTTCCTCCTATGCCTGCCCGACCATTACAATATTCCAACTCTATATTCTTATAAATATCTCAGATTCCCAATACCATTATTCATCCAGCAGAATAATTCCTAACCCATATCAAATATGTTATTAAACATAACCATACACTCTTCCCTCAATCTAACTTTACAGAAGAGCAGGCACAGAGTTGGTATTACAATACAGGAATGTAGGGGATTGTTCATCTGCTGAGAACCTCAAAGATCCATGCAGATATGATCACTGGAGAAGATGTAGGCAGCTATGAAGGACCTGAGAGAGCAAAAGTCATCTTCCATGGAAAACAACCTGGTCAGTATGAAGGGTTGTGTCTGAATCAGGCTCTCAAATTTTAATGTAGAGAAGATGGACCAAACCAGGCCTGTTTGGAGAGTTGTTCCCGGGTGCCTATGGTTGATATACCATTCTAACTTGTGAAACTGTCACAGGTAGTAGGGGCAGCCTGCATCTCATTGGACCCTTGGAAGCAAATGTTAGGACAAAGTGGTTGCCAAGGCAGTGACCTCATTCAGTTCCTGAAGGAATTGACCTCACCTCACTTCCTTGTTGATGGAACTATCTGAACTTGGGATCCAGGAAGCCAGGCACACAGAGCCAGTCCCAGTCCCAGTCCCAGTGGTCTCACTTGTTTGGATTTACCAAAGACAGAGTCAGTCTTTCTTGGTACCTACTGATGTGAGGATGGCAAAATGCCAAGAGAGCTCTGAAGAGGGGCCTTTCCTGAGAAAAAGGTAGTTGCTCAATGCTGGCTCCTGACAACTTTACAGAGTTGGCTAAGGAGTACAGATCTGAGAGAGAACATGCCATTTAAAGGGAACATACTGTGGCCCACTAGTCAGAGGACACTCCAAATAGTCTCAGAATTACTTAGGGAAAGGAGGTGCCTTTATGGGTGTAGGTGTAGGTTTGTGGTTTTCACTTGTTCTGAGAATAGGTATCAAAGGCGGTTTGTTTGGATTGAGTGAACTCTTTCTGGTAAGTACTTTGACAAGGCGAGTGTTTTTATGTCTGTATATAAAACGGTGTTCGTGGTTGTAGACATAAGAAGAGAGAATGCATCAATGATGTGTCCTGTCTAGTAGAAAGCTTGCCAGCCTTCATACTGCCCAATTTATGAATGGACTGCTGCTTGACTTATGGATGGGCAACATCTGCTATCCTCCAAAGTTCCTGTTTTCTTCCTGAATTCTGGCCTCTCTAAAGAATAGGCTCATGCTTTGGTGTCCAAGATATGTACCACCTCCAAGCTCTGTGACATGGACATGTACTGGATACCTGAAGGGAATGACGAGCTTCTTAGAAAACTCAGATATCAGTATGACCAGTAAAGTCTCAGTGGAGAAAGCCTGCTTTGTGCCTTTTGCTTACCTATTGTTTTATTGCCCTGAATGTCTGGAAGGTCTCTTCCTCAGGCCTCCCCTTTGTGAAGCCTGAAGAAAAGAGTTCTCAAATTGAAATGAATGGGCATCACCTGTGGCTCTGTGCTTAATTGCTTTGGAAAGGGATGTGTCTGAATCAGCCTCTTGGCACTGTGTGAGGCTGTGGCTTAGATTCTCAGCACTAGATGGATCCAAAGAAATATCTCATGTGTGCATCCAATACAAAAATGGCTAAAAGAGCAGATATTGTAGATGAAGTCTCTCACCTTCCTATGTAAAGTTCCTGACCTCCATTAAGTGAGAATAGTGATACTTTGGGTCAAATGAGATATTTAAAGCCCTGTAGAGGCTAGCCTATAGGTGCATGGGTTTTCTCATGATTCCAAATCACATAAAGAATCTAAACTGCACAGTAATTAGGCCTCAAATTGGAGAAGCAAAGCAGCATTAACGGCATGCTTATTTGATCACTCTTGGTTAACAGGAAGGGTGTCTAGGCCACACAGACTTTAGGAAAATGAGGGAAAAAGGGAGCTTATTTTGGACACTGTTGTGGGCTGCGCCCCTCATGGAAACCTGCTACCAGAGGTAATGATTAGTGTCTATATGGAAGAAGATGAGGGCCATGTGGGAGTGTTTTGGTTTTAATTGTGGACATTTGTATCGTGGTTGGAAGAGATGACTGGGTCCACCTAGGCTTGAACTCTGGTGTGACTCCCATTAGAGAATGAGTTCTGGAACTGACCTCAGAGCAGTATTGCCATGAATTTTGTCGGGATTTTATTAGGCCACGCATGAGAGTGACCCTTGGAAACTGAGATCTAAGGCCAGTGTGGATTTCCACAGAGCACTGAAAATCTCAGCCAGGATATAACATGATTTTATTTTTAAAGACTTGGCAGCCATAGTTGAGAGTCAAAACACACATGGAACTCACATTGTAGACCTCAATGGGTCTGGCTTCATGTGACCTTTTGGCCACTCTTTGGGAAGACTTACCTGTGAGAGTTCTTCAGAGCATTCATTGAAATGAGCTTCCTCACCATTTAATGGTTCATGAATTAATTGAAACCCATAGTGCCTCCAACTTCATCTTTGAAAAATGGCTAGATAAATACCATGAAATTTTTGAAATTCCCATGACCAGGTGGCACTGGAGAATCTTTGGATGTCCTGTTGCTGATCATGAGTATACCAGACAGTGCCTTGATTGACTGGGTTTCATGAAAATGGTGTAGATCAGATATGCCAGTAAGTTGGAGCCTGCTGAGCAGTGGGCCTAGAGCAATGTTGGGCAGGTGTGTGACACAAAATATGCGCTGGGCCATTTCGATCTGCCAATGGCTTCCAAATGCCTTGTGACTGACAGGATGCAGCCAGCAGACCCTTATTTGAAAGGCATCTTGTTATATGGAGAGTTTTGACCCTGTCCCTTACTTTTGGAAACTCCTCTACCACCTCCAAGTTTGTGAACTCCTGATCATATTCCATTCCAGATTTGTATTCTCAGAATTCCTAACTCTTTTTCCCTAATTGTGTCTTACTTGGGGTGAAAGTATTGTCAAGGCATTGTTCTGGATGAGAGTGGGAAAAATTTTGTGTAGCACATATTTGCATACACATTGGATTCATTTTCCAATTTTCCATTCAGAATACTAAATCCCTGACACTAACATATACCCTATTAGACTCTGACTACTAATCCTAATATGGTGGAGTAAAATAACCCAAACGGAATAGAAATACAAGCAGTTCAGAGAAGGCATGGTGTGTAGTTGGAATTGTCTTTTGCATTATATTGGGTAGAAGGTATAAACTAGTTAATTTTTTTATTGAAAGAGTTCTCCATGTGTTTTTAAAGTAAACAAATGTATGAATTCGTGTCTCCCTTTCTCCGTAGCATATTCAGCACATGTATTTTTATATGCACATACAGAATCCTACCTGGTACCACTCGTACAATCTTGTGAGGTGGCTTACTTGGCAGATACAAATTGCGAGAAGACATCACAGCTCCTAAACACTGTTGGAACAGAAAATTAAACCTATGGGTGAGCTTCCTAGATGAACAACATTATATATAAATCCATGTTCAGTAAAATGAATATTTTTGCATCTTTGGATGATTTATATTTCATGGTGAATTTCGATTGGCATATATATTGCTACTTTTTAATGTCTGTGTGTGTATATATATATATATATATATATATATATATATATATATACAGTCTCCAGATTTTTCAAAATATGAAATATATGTGTCTTATTACACACTTCCTAAATTCATTCATATTCATGTATGTGGATTTATAATCAAATTTTCACATGATTATTCTCAGAAATATTCATCCACCTGAAATACATATTTTTTCCTACTAGTGAAAACTAACTTCAGTGAAAGTTGCATACAAATCCTAATATTTCTACAGTAACTGACCCAGTTTAACATCAATGCGAGTAGATTCCAATGGGACATGCTGTGTGTTTTGACGTTCATTTTTATTCAACACTGGTACATTATGATTTCTTCAGTTTATGCACATCATAGGATATATTTTTCATCCACAGTTTCGCAAATTTATAGGCATTTGTTTCACTTTCAATCAATTCCTTCTTCAGAACACATGTTTTCATACATGTTTCTTGACTGGTCTTTTCATGAGACTTCTTTACAAAACACATTATTTTCAATTTTCATAATCATTTTTGAAGCGAAACTCAGACACCGTTCATGATAAACAATAACACTAATATTAACAATAGATGTATAACTGGTTGGAATGAATGATTTTATATCAATATAAGATATCTTAAATATTTTCAGATATCAATTCCATCCATTATTTAAAGTGGAATCAGCTATATTATTTATTCACAGTGTGGTCAATTCATGCATTATCTCTATATTCATAGACACAGGGCACACCTCTTTGTACAACCAATACTTATGTATATGTCTTCTAAATATTACTGCCAGAAATGGTGTAAGAAATACTCATGTCACCAGATCTACATACACATTTTATCACAGTAATATTCGGGACACAAAAAGTAAATGTCACACTTATGATTGTACCGGAGTCTGAATGGAAAGTGAACATGGATTACTAAAAACATTCCTGTCCATGTTGCCTAATCCTCTCAATTATCAATCCTGTTGGTGACTACATATTTGTTTCTTCCAAAGATTATATATTCAAACTCTACCCTGTTGAAAATGCCTAATCATATCACTCACTTTATACTTTGCCTGATTTCATTATGTCTCTATTGATATGTGGTTTCCTACATATTTTCCCCAGTCCATCATTGTGACTGACCCTTCACATGAAGTTATGTTTACTTTCACTCTCTAACCAAAACACTATTGCGATAGAACATATATTCCAAATCCTATATTGACACTTCTTCCTAAACCTACTATCTACCTAATCCTACCGACTATCCGTTTTTGACTGGATGTTCTCTTCGACATTCAATCATCCAAGGTACAAGGTTCTATGCCATTATATATCTATTTTTCTGAGATATCTGTGCACAATGTAAATCAAAGTTAAGTATCCCAATCAAGGGCCCAATGCCCTCTAGGCTTCAAAATTACCTAGATTTCTGTTTTTATTCATATATTTAACCTCTATATTTTTATAAATATCGCAGGTTCCCAATACCATTATTCATCCCGCAGAATGATTCCTAACCCAATTCAAACATTTTATTAACCCTAAGAATACACTGTTCCCTCAATCTAAATTTAATGAAAAGCAGGGACAGAGTTGGTCTTACAATACAGGAATGTAGGGGATCTTCCACCTGCTGAGAACTTCAAAGATCCATGTAGAAATGAACCCTGGAGAAGATATAGTCATCTATGAAGGACCTGAGAGAGCAAAAGTCATCTTCCATGTCAAACACCCTGGTCAGGATGAAGGGATGTGTCTGAATCAGCCTCTCTCTTCTTAATGTAGAGGAGAAGGACCAAACCAGGCCTGTGTGGATAGCTATTCCCGGGTTCCTAAGGTTGACATACCTTTCTAACTTGTGAACATTTCAGAGCAAGTAGGGGAACCCTCCATCTAATGGGACCCTTGGAAGCAACTATTAGGACAAAATGGTTTACAAGACAGTGAATTCATTCAGTTCCTGAAGGAAGTGACCTCACCTCACTTCCTTGGTGATGGATCTCTCTGAACTTGGGATCCTGGAAGCCAGGCACACAGAGCCAGTCCCAGTCCCAGTCCCAGTGGGCTCACTTGCTTGGATTTACCAAATACAGAGTCAGTCTTTCTTTGTTCCTACTGATATTATGATGCCAAAAGCAAGGAGAGCTCTGAAGAGGGGCCTTTCCTGAGAAAGCAGGTAGTGGCTCAAAATTCCCTTCTGACAACTTAAAAGAGTTGGCCAAGTAGACCAGATCTGAGACAGGACAGGACATTTCGGGGGAACATTGTATGGCCCACCAGTCAGAGGACACTCCGTAGAGTCACAGACCTACTTGGGGGAAGGAGGTGACTTTGTGGGTGTGGTTGTGGGTTTATGATTTTGTCTCATCTTCTGAGAATAGGTAGGAAAGGCGGTTAGTTTTTTTTTTTTTTTTTTGGAGTGTACTGTTTCTAGTAAGTCGTTTGACAAGGCGAGTGTTTCTATGTCTGTGTATTCCACTGTGTCCGTGGTTGTATACATTAGAAACGAGAATGCATCAATGTATTTGTCCTGTCTAGTAGAAAGCTTCCCAGCATTCAACCTGCCCAATTTATGAATGGGTTGCGGCTTTCCTTAAGAATGGGCAACACCTACTATCTTCCTAATTACCAATTTTCTTCCTGAATTCTTTCCAATCTCCAGAATTGGCTCATGTTTTTGTCCAAGATATGTACCACCTCCAAGCTCTGTGACATGGCCATGTACTGGATATCTGCAGGGAATGGCGAGCATCTCAGAAAACTCAGATATCAGTGTGACCAGTAAAGTATCAGTGGAGAAACCCTGCTTTGGGCCTTTTGCTTACATAATGTTCTGTTGCCCTTAATTTCAAGAAGTTCTTTGCCTCAGGCCACCCCTTTGTGAAGCCTGAGGAAAACAGTTTTCAAATGGAAATGAATGGGCATCACCTGTGGCCCTTTGCTTTATTGCTTTGGAAAGGGATGTGTGTGATTTAGCCTCTTGGCCCTGTGTGGGGCTGTGGCTTAGATTCTCAGCACCTGATGGATCTAAAGAAAGATCCCATGTGTGCATCCAAAACCAAAATGGCCAAAAGAGCAGTCCTTGTGGATGACGTCTCGCCTTCCTCTGTGAGGTTCCTGACTTCCATCAATAGGGATCCTTTGGGTCAGAGGAGTTCTCCAAAGCCCTGCAGAGGTGCTTGGGTTTTCTCATGATTCCAATTCACATAAAGAATCTTAACCTCTGAGTCAGTTGGCCTCAAAGTAGAGAAGCGGTGTAGTCTTCACAGCATGCCTATTTCATCACGCCTGGTTCACAGAAAGTATGTCCAGGCCACCCTGACTTTAGCAAATGAGTGGCAAGGGAGCTTATTTTGGACACTGTCTTGGACTGCGCTCCTCATGAAAACCTCCAGCCAGAGGTTATGATGAGTGTCTATATGGAAGAAAATGAGGGCCATGTCGAAGTGTTTTGGTTTTAATTGTGGTCATTTGTGTGTCAGTTGGAAGAGATAACTGTGTTCACCTGGGCTTGAACTCTTGTGTGATTCCACTTAGAGACTGCTTTCTGGAACTGACCTCAGTGAAGTATTGCCATGAATTGTTTTGAGATTTTAGGAGGCCACGCATGAGATTCGCTCTTGGTATCTGTGATCTAGGCCCAGGGTGGCTTTGCACAGAAAACTGGGAATCTTTGCAAGGATATCACATGATTTTATTCTGAAAGACTTGGCAGCCATCGTTGAGAGTCAAAACACACATTGACCTAACATTGTAGACCTCAGTGGGCCTTGCTTATGTTACCATTTGGCCTCTGTTTCTGTAGCCTTGCCTATGAGAGTTCTCTAGAGCTTTCATTGAAATGAGCTTCCTCACCATTTAATGGTTCCTGAATTAATTGAAACCCAGAGTGTCTCAAATTCATTTTTGAAAAATGGCTAGATAAATACCATGCAAGTTTTGAAATTCCCATGACCAGGTGGCACTGGAGAACCTTTGGACATCTGGTTCCTGATCATGAGTGTACCAGACAATGCCCTGATTGACTGGGTTTCATGAAAATGGAGTAGAACAGAGATGCCTGTAAGTTGGAACCTGCTGAGTAGTGGGCCTAGAGCTGTGGTGTGAAGGTGTGTGATAAACATCTGTGGTGGGGCCATGTGAATATGTCTTTGACTTCCAAATGGCTTGTGACTGACATGCTGCTGCCAGCAGACCCTTATATGTAAAGGCATCTTATTATATAGAGGGGTTTCAGGGCAATGTTCAGAATCAGGTTGCTCTTGTCAAGGGGGCAAGCTATGTGGGATAGAAGCCTGGTTGGTGCATTCTCCTGTAAACCCTGACCCACCACACCTGACAGAACTCCCTCCAGCACTGTGTTCCTGATGAACTCCTTGTATTTTTTGAAGCAACACCAAACTACGAGTGCAGCAGCCAGAAACACCACGAAAATTGGAGGATGACCAAATGACTTCACAGTCCACGCGGGCAGACACTTAGACCCAGGTCGCCAAAGTTTGCCGACAAAGATAGAATTCATCACTGCTGCCTAATGTTCATTGGAAAACAAGAAACCATGTCCTCCAGGTCACATAGATGCCATTCCAGATTTGATGGTCTCACTACAAAGGAAGCTAAATCTCCTGACAACAACATATACTTTAAGTGCCCAAACTCAGAGGCAGTTTGTCAAGAAGTCTTTAGGCCAAAAGAACTTCATGTTTGTGGAGTGTTTACCCTATCCCTTACTTTTGGATACTCCTCTCCCAACTCCAAGGTTGTGAACTCCTGAGCATTTTCCATTCCGGATATGTATTCACAAATTTTCTAACTCTTCTCCTCTAATTGTGTCTTACTTGTGGTGAAGGAAATGTCAAGGCATTGTTCTGGATCAGAGTGGGGAGATTTTTGTGTAGCACATATTTGAATACACATGAGATTAATTTTCCTATTTTCCATTCGAAATTCTGAATCCCTGACACTTACCCATACCCTACTAGACTCTCACTACTAATCCTAATATGATGGAGAAAAATAACCCAAACAAAATAGAAATACAACCAGTTCAGAGGAGGCCTGTTGTATAGTTGGACTTGCCTTTTGCATGATAAAGGGTAGGTGTTACAAATCTAGTCAATTTTTAAATGAAAAAGTTCTCCATGTGTTTTTAAAGTTAACAAATATGTGAATTCTTGTTTCCCTTTCTCTGAAGCCTATTCAGAACATGTATTTTTAATGCACATATTGAATCCTACCTGGTATCACACTTATATTTTTGTGAGGTGGATGACATGGCAGATACAAATTGTGAGAAGAGATCACTCCTCCTAAACACTGTTGGAACTGAAAATTCAACCTATGGGTGAGCTTCCTAGTTGAACAACATTTTACTTAAATCCATGTTTAGTAAAATAAATATTTTTGCTTCAATGGATGATATATATTTCATGATGAATTTCTATTGGCATATATATTGCCAGTTTTTAATGTCTCTGTGTGTGTTTTTTGTATATATATATATATATATATATATATATATATATATATATATATATATATATATATATATTCTCCAGGTTCTTCAAAACATGAAATATATGTGTCTTTTATACACTCCATAAATTTATTCATGTTCATGTACTTGGATTTATAATCAACTTTTCAGAAGATTATTCCAGAAATATTCATCCACCTGAAATTCATATTTGTTACCTAGTACTGAAAGCTAACTTCAGTGAACGGTGCACACAAATCCTAAAATTTTTATAGTAACTGACCCAGTTTAATATCAAAGCAAGTTGATTCCTATGGGACATGTTATGTATTTTGACATTTATTTCTATTCAACACTGGTAAATTACTATTTCTTCTTTTTTTGCACATCATAGGATATATATTTAATCCAAAAGTTATCAAATTTACAGGTATTTGTTTCACTTTCAATCACTTCCTGCTTCAGAACACATGTATTCCTGCAGGTTACTTGACTGGTCTTATCATGAAACTTCTTTCCAAACACATTATTTTTGATTTTCATAATGATTTTTGAAGCAAAATATACACAATTTTCATGATTATCCATAACCCTAATATTTCCATTAGATGTATAAATGGTTGTAATGAATGTATGTGTATCAATATAAAATTTCATGTATATTTTCAGATATCAATTCATTCCATTATTTAAAGTTGGAACCAGTTATATTTTTAATTCTCAGTATGGTCTCTTCATGCATTATCTCAATATTCATAAACACATGGTACACCCATTTGTACCCCCAATACTAATTTATGCATCTTCAAAATATTGCTCCCAGAAACAGTGGAAGAAATACTCCACCTGATCTACATATACATTTTATGACTGTAATAATCTGGACACAAAATGCAAAGTTCACCTTTATGATTGTACCAAAGCCTAAATGGAAATTGACCATGGATTACTAAAACATCTATGTCTAAATTGCCTAATGCTCTCAAATGTCAGTCTATTTGTGACTCCATATTTATTTTTCCCTAAGATTATACAGTCAAGTTCAACCCTGTTGAAAATGTCTAATATTATCACTCACTTTGTACTATACCTGATTTCCTAATGTCTCTATTGATATCTGCTTTGCTACATATTTTCCCAGTTCATCATTGTGAGTGACCCTACACATGTGCTGATATTGACATTCACTCTCTAACCGAAACCCTATTGTTAAAGAACTTTTGGTCCAAAGTATATACTCGCCCTCATTTCAACACCTACCGACTATCTTCCTGATCCTACAGACTATCCCTGTTTGATTGGATGTTCTCTTCTACATTCAATCATCCAAGGTACAAGGTCCTATTTCATTGTATATCGATTTATCTGAGACATCTGTGCATAACATAATTCAATGCTAAGTATCCCAATCAAAGGCCCAATGCCCTTCTGGGCTTCACATCTTACCTAGATTTCTGTTTTCATACTTATATTTCACCTATATATTCTTAAAAATGTCACAGGTTCCCAATACCATTATTAATTGAGCAGAATGATTCCTAACCCAAATCAAACATGTTATTAACCTTAACCATACACTGATCCCTCAATCTAACTTTTCAGAAGAGCAGGGACAGAGTTGGTCTCAAAATACAGGCATGTAGGGGATTCTCCACCTGCTGAGAACCTAAAAGGCCCATGCAGAAATGATCCATGGAGAAGATGTAGGCAGCTATGAAGGACCTGAGAGAGCAAAAGACATCTTCCATGGTGAATAACCTGGTCAGGATAAAGGGTTGTGTCTGAATCAGCCTCTCTTTTTTTCATATAGATAAGATGGACCAAAACAGGCCTATGTGAAGAGCTGTCCCTAGGTGCCTATGGTTGATATACCATTCTAACCTGTGAAAGTATCACAGGAAGTAGGGGCAGCCTCCATATCATGGGACCTTTGGAAGCAACTGTGAAGGCAAAGAGGTTGCCAAGATAGTGACCTCATTCAGTTCCTGAAGGAAGTGACCTCATCACACTTCTTTGGTGATGGAACTGTCTGAACTTGGTATCCAGGAAGCCAGGCACTCAGAGCCAGTCACAGTCCCAGTCCCAGGGGTCTCAATTTTTTTGATTTACCAAGGAGAGAGTCAGAGTTTCTTGGTAACTACTGATGTGTGGATGGCCAAATGCCAGGAAAGCTCTGAAGAGGGGCCTTTTCTGAGAAAGCAGGTAGTGGCTCACCACTGGCTCCTGACAACTTCACAGAG
Source organism: Callospermophilus lateralis (assembly GCF_048772815.1). Lineage (NCBI taxonomy): Eukaryota > Metazoa > Chordata > Mammalia > Rodentia > Sciuridae > Callospermophilus > Callospermophilus lateralis. The sequence continues at coordinate 5,234,921 of NW_027517343.1, forward strand.
TTGGACAAGGAGACCAGATCTGAGAAAGGACAGGCCATTTCAGTGGAACATAGTATGACCCACCAGTCATAGGACACTCTGGATAGTCACAGTCCTACTTGGGGGAAGGAGGTGCCTTTGTATGTGTGTGTGTGTTTGTGGTTTTGTCTCATGTTCTGAGAATAGGTAGTAGCGGCGGTTTGTTTGGTTTTGAGTGAACTGTTTCTAGTAAGTCATTTGACAAGGCGAGTGTTTCTATGTCTCTGAATCCCACTGTGTCCGTGATTGTAGACAGTTGAAAAGAGAATGGATCAATGGATTTGTGTTGTCTAGTAGAACACATCCCAGCATGTATCCTGCCAAATTTATTAATGGTCTGCGGATTTCCTTATCGATGGGCAACACCTGCTATCTTTCTAAGTTCCTGTTTTCTTCCTGAATTCTGGCCAATATCCAGAATAGGCTCATGGTTTTCTCTCCAAGATATGTACCACCTCCAAGCTCTGTGACATGGCCATGTACTGGATAGCTGAAGGGAATGGAGAGCATCTCAGAATACTCAGATATCAGAGTGACCATTTAAGTCTCATTGGAGAAACCCTGCTTTGGGCCTTTTGCTTACCTATTGTTCTGTTGACCTGAATGTCAGCAAGGTCTTTGCCTCAGGCCATCTCTTTTTGAAACCTGAAGAAAACAGTTTTCAAATGGAAATAAATGGACATCCCCTGTGGCTCTTTTCTTAATTTCTTTGGAAGGAGATGTGTCTGATTCAGCCTTTTGGCCCTTTGTGAGTCTGTGGCTTAGATTATCAGCACCTGATGGATCTAAAGAATGATCCCATGTGTGCATTGAAACCAAACTGGCCAAAAGAGCAGTCATTATGGATAAAGTCTCTCACCTTCCTTTGTAAGGTTTCTGACCTCCATCAAGTGAGAATAGGGATCCTTTTGGTCAATTGAGTTCTTAAAAGCCCTGCAGAGGCTAGCCCATAGGTGCTTGGGTTTTCTGATTACTCCAATTCACATAAAGAATCTAAACCCCACAGTCAGTAGGCCTCAAATTGGTGAACCGAAGTAGTATTAATGGCAGGCCTATTTGACCACTCCTGGTTCACAGGAAGGTTGTCCAGGCCACCCTGACTTTAGGCAAACCAGAGGCAAGGGAGCTTATTTTGGACACTGTCTTGGGCTGCGCCCCTCATGGAAACCTTTAGCCAGAGGATATGATGAGTGTCTATATGGAAGAATATGAGGGCCATGTGGGAGTGTTTTGGTTTTAATTGTGGTCATTTGTGTGGCAGTTGGAAGAGATGACTTGTAAGATTCCAGCAGACGTCGGAGGAAGAGACTACCAAGAGACTGGCTCATGCAACAGCAATGGGGATTTATTGAGGATCCAATTCAGTTCGCTGGGGCTCTGTGCTCACTCAACAAGCAACAGTGGCCCAGATCCCCGAGAAGAGGTTAAGCAGTGCTTCAGTACACTTTTTGGGTAGGCAGAGGCTTTATATATATCAGAGGAAATCATCTTGATCAGCCGGAAAATCGAACAACAACTCTCAAACTTGATTAGCACATTCATTGGTGGAATCAGGTCGGGCGGGGGTGATAGGTCGATCCTAAGGAGGGGGGTACATTCAAACTGATTGGTTTGGGCCCTGATATGCTTAGGTGCCAAGCTGCACAGGGTCCTAGATTATTAAACAACTGGATGGTCAGGGGGAATATTTAATGGGCAGTGAAAGGAATTGTCCTAACAGCTACAGGAATTTCAGGTTTTAGGTTTAGCATGGGAACTTAACAATACCTGGTCCTTTACATTTTAACTCAGGCTTTGCAGCTTAGAAACTTTACAACTCCCGCTATTTTACACTTTAACTTCAATTTCTTTTACCCTAACAGACTGGGTCCACCTGGGTGTGAACTCTGGTGTGATTCCCCTTAGACACTGAGTTCTGGAACTGAACTCAGAGAAGAGGTGTCATGAATTGTGTTGGGATTATAAGAGGCCACACATGAGAGTTGCCCTTGGAAACTGAGATCTAGGCCCAGGGTGGCTTTCCACAGAACATTGGAAATTTCAGCCAGGATATCACATGATTTTATTCTGAATGACTTGGCAGCCATAGTTGAGAGTCAAAACACACATGAACCTCACACTGTAGACCTCAATGGGCCTGGTTTCATGTGACCTTTTGGCCACTCTTTGAGAAGCCTTGTCTGTGAGAGTTCTATAGAGATTTCATTGAAATCAGCTTTCTCAAAATTTAAAGGTTCCTGAATGAATTGAAACCCACAGTGCCTCCAACTTCATCCTTGAAAAATGGCTAGATAAATACCATGAAATTTTTGAAATTCCCAGGACCAGGTACCACTGGAGAAAGTTTGGATGTCCGGTGTCTGATCATGAGTATAACAGACAGTGCCTTGATTCACTGGGTTTCATGCAAATGGTGTAGAACAGAGATGCCAGTAAGTTCGAGCCTTCTGAGTAGTGGTCCTAGAGCAGTGGAGGGCAGGTGTGTGATAAAACATCTGTGGTGGGGCCATGGGGATCTTCCATTGTCTTCCAAATGGCTTGTGACTGACATGGTGCATCCAGCAGACCCTTATATGTAAAGGCATCTTGTTATTTGCAGAGGTTTCAGGGCAATGTTCAGAATCAGGATGCTATGGTCAAGGGAAAAGCTATGTGGGATAGAAGCATGGTTGGTGCATTCTCTTGCAGACCCTTACCCACCACAGGTGACAGAACTCCCTCCAGCACTGTACCAGGTGAACTACTTGTATTTCATGAAGCAAATAACAAACTCCCAGTGCAGCAGTAAGAAATACCACGAAAAGTGGAGGATGACCAAATGGCTTCACAGTCCAAACAGAGAGAAACTTAGCCCAGAATTTTTAACTCTTCTCCTCTAATTGTGTCTTACTTCAGGCGAGGGTAATGTCAAGGCATTTTTCTGTATGAGAGTGCAAAAATTTGTGTACAGCATTTATTTGAAATACTGAATCCCTGACATTAACCCATATCCTAATAGACTCTGACTACTAATCCTAATATGATGGAGAAAAATAACTCAAACAAAATAGAAATACAAGCATTTCATAGGAGGCATGGTGTATAGTTGGATTTGCCTTTTGCATTATATAGGGTAGGAGTAATAAATCTAGTCAATTTTTAATTGAAATAGTTTTCCATGTGTTTTTAAAGTTAACAAATATGTAAATTACTGTCTCCCATTCTCTCTAGCTTATTCAGAACATGTGTTTTTATATGCACATATAGAATCCTACCTGGTTATCACACATACAGTCTCATGAGGTGGCTGATTGGCAGATACAAATTGTGAGAAATGACCACTCCTCGTAAACGCTGTTGGAACTGAAAATACAACCCATGGGTGAGCTTCCTATTTGAACAACCTTATACAAAAATCCATGTTCAGTGAAATTAATATTTTTGGATCTGATGATGATATATATTTCACGATAAATTTCGATTGGCATATATATTGCAATTTTTAATGTCTCTCTGTGTGTGTGTGTATATATATATATATATATATATATATATATATATATATACACTCTGTCTAGATTTTTCAAAATATGAAACATGTGTCTTATTGTAGACTCCCTAAATTTATTTATATTCATGTATGTGGATTTATAATCAACTTTTCACAAGATTTTTCTCAGAAATACTCATCCACCTAAAATACATACTTGTTTCCTAGTACTGAAAACTAACTTCGTTGAATGGTGCATACATATCCTAACATTTCTACAGTAACTGACCCTGTTTAACATCAATTCAAGTAGATTACTATGGGACATGATGTGTATTTTGAAGTTCATTTTTATTCAACACTGGTACATTGCTATTTCTTCAGTTTATGCACATCATAGGATACATATTTCATCCACAAGTTAGCAAATTGATAGGCATTTGTTTCACTTTCAGTCACTTCCTGCTTCAGAACACATGTATTTCTCCATGTTTCTTGACTGATATTTTCATGAGACTTCTTTCCAAACACATTATTTTCGATTTCCGTAATCACTTTTGAAGCAAAACCCACACACCTTTCATGATAACCCATAACCCTAATATTACCATTAGATGTATAACTCGTTGGAATGAATGACTGTATATCAATATTAGATTTCTTATATATTTTCAGATATCAATTCAATCCATTATTTAAAGTGGAACCAGTTATATTATTTATTCACATGATGGTCAATTGATGCATTATCAATATATTCTATGACACAGGGTATACCCTTTGTACCCCCAATACTAATTTATATTTCTTCAAAATAGTGCTCCCAGAAATGGTGGAAGAAATACCCATGTCACCTGATCTACATATACATTTAATCACAGTAATATTCTGGACACATAAAACAAAGGTCACTCCTATGATTGTACCAAAGCCTAAATGGAAAATGAGCATGGATTACTAAATGCACCCATGTCCAGGTTGCCTAATGCTCTCAAATGTCAATCCTATTGGTGACTACATATTTGTTTCTTTCTAACATTATATATCCAAACTCAACCCTGTTGAAAATGTCTAGTCCTATGACTCAGTTTATACTTTGCCTGATTTCCTAATGTCTCTATTAATATCTGCTTTCCTCCATATTTTCCCCAGTTCATCATCGTGACTGACTCTTCACATGTGCTAACATTTACATTCACTCTCAACTGAAACCATATTGCTAAAGAACTTTTGGTCCAGATCCTATACTCACTCTTCTTCCTAAAACTACTATCTCCTGTTCCTACCGAGTATTCCTTTTTGACTTGATGTTCTCTTCTACATTCAATCATTCAAGGTACATGGTCCTATGCCATTGTATATCGATTTATCTGAGACATCTGTTCAGAACGTAATTCAACGCTAAGTATCCCAATCAAGTTCCCATGCCCTTCTCGGCTTCAAATCTTAACTAGATTTCTGTTTTCATACTTATATTTCACCTATATATTCTTGTAAATATCGCAGGTTCCCAATACTGTTATTCAACCCTCAGAATGATTCCTCACCCAAATCGAACCTGTTATTCACCCTAATCATACACTCTTCCCTCAATCTAACTTTACAGAAGAGCAGGGAAGGAGTTGGTATTTCAATACAGGAATGTAGGCGATCTTCCACCTGTTGAGAACCTCAAATGTCCTACATAAATGACACCTGGATAAGTTGTAGGCAGCTATGAAAGACCTGATAGAGCAAAAGTCATCTTCCATGGAAAACAACCTGGCAGGATGTAGGGATATGTATGAATCAGCCTCTCTCTTATTAATGTAGAGAAGATGGACCAAACCAGGCCTGTGTGGAGAGCTGTTCCTGTGTGCCTATGTTTGATATACCATTCTAACTTGTGAAAGTGTCACAGAAAGCAGGGGCAGCCTCCATCTCATGGGACCCTTGGAGTCAACTCTTAGGACAAAGTGGTTGCCAAGGCAGTGAACTCATTCAATTCCTGAAGGAAGTGACTTACCTCACTTCCGTGGTGATCAAACTCTCTGAACTTAGATAAAGTAAGCCAGGCACCCAGAGCCAGTCCAAGTCCCAGTCTCAGTGGTCTCACTTGTTTTGATTTTCCAAGGATAGAGTCAATCTTTCTTGATACCTACTGATGTGGGAATGGCCAAATAACAGGAAAGCTCTCAAGAGGGGCCTTTTCTGAGCAAGCAGGTAGGGGCTCACCCCTGGCTTCTGACAAGTTCACAGAGTTGACCAAGGAGACCTAATCTCATACAGGACAGGCCATCTCAGGGGAACATAGTGTGGCCCACCAGTCAGAGGACACTCCGGATAGTCACAGACCCATTTGAGGGAAGGAGGTGCCTTTGTTGTGTGGGTGTGGTTTTTTGGTTTGTCTCATATTCTGAGAATATGTAGGAAAGGTGGTTTGTTTGGTTTGTAGTGAACTGTTTTTAATAAGTCATTTGACAAGGCGACTGTTTCTATGTCTGTGTATCGCGGTTGTAGACATTAGAAAAGAGAATGATTCAATGGATGTGTCCTGTCTGGTAGAAAGCTTCCCAGCATTCATCCTGCCCGATTTATGTATGGACTTTGGCTTGCCTTATCGATGGGCAACACCTGCTAATTTCCTAAGTTGCTGTTTTCTTTCTGAATTCTGGCCACTCTCCAGAAGAGGCTCATGGTTTTGTGTCCAAGATATGAATCACTTCCAAGCTCTGTGACATGGCTATGTTCTGGATAGCTGAAGTGAATGGCGAGAAGCTCAGAAAACTCAGATCACTGTGACCAGAAAAGTCTCAGTGGATAAACCCTGCTTTGGGACTTTTGCTTTCATATTGTTCTGTTACCCTGAATGTCAGGAAGTTCTTTGCCTCAGGCCACCCCTTTGTGAAACCTGAAGAAAACAGTTTTCAAATGGAAATGAATGGAAATCACCTGTGGCTCTTTGCTTAATTGCTTTGGAAAGGGATGTGTCTGAATCAGCCTCTTAGCTCTGTGTGAGGCTGTTGATTAAATTCTCAGCCCCTTATGGATCTAAAGAAAGATCCCATGTGTGCATCCAAAACCAAAATGGCCGAAAGTACAGTCATTGCAGATGAAGTCTTTCGCCTTCCTCTGTAAGGTTCCTGACCTCTATAAAGTGACAATAGGGAAGATACACCAAGCCAATTGATGTCTCCTTTTGGAAAAATTGTTCCACCAATGAGAACATCAGCAAAATTACCCCAACACTACCACAAGTCGCTGCACCAACAGATAGTTCACAATGCATACATGTTAGTTCACAATGCATACAAGTGATACATATTCCAGGCAAGTTCTGCAAGCAGTTCTGTGATGGCTATTGCAGAAGCTGTAGATTGGTTTTATCTTTGTCTTCACCAGCACTGGGTTGAAGATTGGAATTCTGGCAATAATGGCTAAAGAAAAAATTACTTACCATTCCAGAAGGCACTAAAAAACCCAATTATCTTAACAATTTACATTATCTTGAAGAGAATTATTAAATATAATGAAAAGGAAAGGTGAAAGTCAACAAACAGTTCTGCTAAACTCCTTTTTTTGTTCACATATTAAAACAATCCTCAACAGTTGTTTACCCAATTTAAATTAAACTATTTAAATCACGTGAATAAAAAAAAAATTTGGATTCATTTTTTCATGAGCGCACATCATATATGATATATGGATATATGTACATTCAAACATAAAACACAAAACACAAGTGTGCACAAATAATATAATATATACAACACATAACATAATAGTAAAGGCATTATAACTTTTAACAGGTGAAATCACCATTGGAATGTCTAAAAACTCTATAGTCAAAAAATAGAACTGATCAGCAAAACATTAACCTAGGTCTGTATGAGCTCAAAAAAAAAATAAAAAATAGAACTTCATGATGTGGGAAAGGGCAATAATAAAATAGATATTGAAAAAAGCATCCTGGTTCTGTCGCAGATGTAAGGATAGCCAATCTGGAGTTTTGGATATCAGCTGTTATGAATTTGAGCCAAATCATCTTCTTTTTGGTCTATAGAAATCACTTTAGTTAATTTCTCTGGAATCCATATTGCCTGCTGTTCTTGCTGTGGAAACACACAAACAGACCCCTGACTAAAGACAATCACTGGGTCAGGACTTTAGTTAATCTCTCCAAAATCCAAATCAGCTGCTGTTCTTCCTGTGGAAACACACAAACAGACGCCCGACTCCAGACAATTACTGGGTCAACACTTTTCCATTGTCCTATTAGAATATCCTTCCAAAGTACCTTGGGCTTATGCACATTTTTGGGAAACATATGCCTTTCCACAGCACTAAGTCCTGATGAATCCAAGTTTAAAAAGTTTAGAGTAAAAAGCCTTAATTTAAGTTTATCTTTGGGGAATATATACCCCTTCTCAATTCCGTCTTTGTGCTTTAATAAGTACATTTTTATTGTTTGATGTGCTCTTTCAACTATGCCTTGTCCCTGTGGATTGAATGGGATTCCTGTTATATGAGTAATGCCAAATGATGAGCAAAATTGTTTAAAAGAGTTAGATGTGTAACCGGGGGCATTATCTGTTTTTAACTGTTTTGGAATGCCCACAGTGGCAAAATTTTGTAAGCAATGAGCTATAACATCTTTAGTTTTTTTCTCCAGCATGAAGGGAGCCCATTAAAAATCCAGAACAAATATCAACTGTAACATGCAAATATTTTAATTTTCCAAATTCTGGCAAGTGTGTGACGTCCATCTGCCAAATATGGTTAGGTATCAATCCTCTAGAATTGACTCCAAGATTAACTTGTTGTAAAAAGGTCACACAATTTTGACATTGTTTTATAATTTGTCTAGATGTTCCTTAGTTTTTTTGAAATGCTTTTGTAAAGTATAAGCATTGACATGGAACTTTTTAAGAAAATTTATTGCTTCTTCTAGTGTAAAGAAAATATGTATGTATGTCAATTGTAGTTTTATCTGCTAAATCATTGCCCAAACTAAGGGCTTTAGGCAATCCTGTATATGCCCTGATATGTCCTATAAAGAATGGATCTTTTCTGTCCCAGATTAGACTTTGTATAGTGGAAAGCAAAGAGAAAACAGTAGAGAAAGGGGAAATCCTACCAGCATCTTCAAGGGATACTATAGCATTAACTATATACTGACTATCGGAAAATAAATTAAATACAGAATCTTTAAAAATCACAAAAGCTTGTAATACTGTACTAAGCTCTACCTTGTGAGCTGATTGTTTTGGTACTAAAAATATAAAAGTTGGATCAGGTGTAACTATTGCTGTTGTACCATTATTTAACCCATCGGTGAATATATTTGGAGCATTCATGATAGGTGTTTTCTTGTAATTTTTGGAAAAATTACAGGATGCGATGACCAAAAAGACAATAAAAGATAAGATGGTAAGTGGTTATCAAATGAAACATTAGATTTACACACGATTATTGCCCAAGTATTTAACTAATTAGCTAATTCATCAATTTGATTCATAGTATATGGAGTAATAATTTTATTGGGTGAAATTACACACACACTCTTTTTGCTGCTTTTATTCCTATGAGTATTAATTCTCCCTCAGCCTCAGCATAGCAAGTAATAATAGTGTTAGAAGAATAAGATAAATGTATCCATAATAATGGACCTTCTTCCCAAAATACTCCTGTAGAAATATTGTTTTTGTTGTTAGTACAATAAATAATAAATGCAAAATTATTTCAACTCTATCCAAAAGCATATTTCCCATATATGTTTCAATGATTTTTATTGCTTTTCTTGCTTCAGGCGTTAACATTCTGAGTGAATTTGGATCTCATGGTCCTTTTAGGATATCAAATAAAGGTCCCAACTCTACCTAGATGAGGCCTTATCCAATTTAAGTCTCCTAATAACTCTTGAAAGTCATTAATTGATTTGAGTTGATCTACTCGTATTTGAATTTTTGGTTGACTGACCATGGTTGAGGATAATAGAGCTACTAAATAATTAATTGGAAAATTTAATTGTATTTTACCTATTGCTATCTCTAGGTTATAATTTTTTAATACGTGTGTAAGTGTGGCATACCATTCTAGCAATGGGTTTTTAACTTTGTGTGCTAATAATACATCATCCATATAGTGAAAAATTTGTATTTCAGGAATTTGATTTCTAAGTGGCTGGATTACTTTGTTAACATAAATTTGACGCATAGTTGGGCTGTTAGCCATCCCTTGAGGGAGTACTTTCCACTCATATCTCTTGTCAGGACCTTCATGATTCAGTGCAGGTATAGTAAATGCAAAACTTGGAATACCCTCAGGATTAATTGGAATTGAAAATAAAACGATCTTTAATATCTACAACGAAAACATACCAAGTTTTTGGCAAAGCACACAATTGAGGAATCTCTGATTGAGCAGGTCCCATAATAACCATCCCATTATTAATGGCTCTTAAATCTTGCAATAATCTCCATTTACCAGATTTCTTTTTAAGGACAAAAATGAGAGTATTATGGGGAGACACAGAAGGTTGTATATGTCCTTCCGCTAATTGTTGTTTGACCAGGTCATGGGCTACTTGTATCTTTTCTTTACTCAGGGGCCACTGAGGAACCCATACTGGTCTTTCTGATTTCCAAGTAATATTTATTGTCTCAGTGGCCCTTTCTGAAAATCCAACCCATATCTATCTGTTCCTTGATCTTTTTGTATTGGTGCTGCTATACCTTGTTCTTGCTTTTCTAATCTTTTTCCTTTCCTAAAATCTTGTCTAGCCATAATAGTGGGTGAATTTTGATTGATGTTATTTGTTAATGTCAAACCTAATTGATCTAGGACATCTCATCCCCATAAATTTACGGGAAGATGTTCCAATACATATGGCTGTATAGTTCCTTCACATCCTTCAGGATCCTTCCAATCTAATACCGTTGCACTTTTATGGGGATTAGTCGCCACTCCTAGGCCTCGAAGCGTTTGAGTGGCTTGTTGTAATGGCCAATGTTTTGGCCATTCTTGACGACAGATGATGCTAAGGTCTGCACCTGTATCCAGTAGCCCATTGAATTCATGTCCTTGAATATTTAGTTTTAGCATGGGGCGAGAATATAAATTTAAAGAAAGCATAGCCCAATCTACACCTGTGGAGCCTAATCCCTTGGAACCTCTTTCTACAGCATAACTGTAAAATGTATCATGTGGGCTGGGTATTATTAGTAATTGTGCTATTCTATCTCCTGGAGAAATTACTGATATACCCTTTGGAGAACTGGATATAATTTTTATTTCACCTTCATAATCGGGAACAATTACCCCAGGACTCATCATAAGTCCTTTAAGAGTAGAAGAGCTGCATCCCAATAATAAGCCTACTGTTCTTTTGGGAAGAGGTCGTTTCACCCCTGTGGGAATGATTTGAACTCCCATCTCTGGAGTTAGTATTGATCTGGAGGAGGCACAGATGTCCAACCCTGCGCTCCCTCTGGTTTGTCTGATGAGGGATCTGATGAACAATGTGTCATGGGCACTACACTGATGGGGTTGCTGGTTTCCTCCAGTGCTCCATATATTTGCGGTTTCGGGCCCCAGAGCATTGGGCCCCCCTCTCCATTTTTTGGCAATGGAGCCGGATGCCTTTCTTCATGATATCGTGGATAAACACCTGGTGCTTGTTTGTTTTTTGATAATGAAGTACCCTCTATGGTGGTTTGAGAATGGTATTCATTAGCCCAATGTCTCCCTCTACGTCATCGTGGCCAAATACCCGGTATTCTAGTCCTTTGATACCTAGTTTTGTTAAACCCTCCTCCTATGGGGCAATTCCTTTTAAAAAGTCCTGTTTGTTCACAATTGTAGCATGTTCTTGGCCTGTCTTCTAAAGCCTGTTTTACTAAAGCTGCCACAATTTGCCCTTTTTCATTAATGTCTCTGGCATCTAAAGCCTGTTTTATTGCAGCTGCCACGACTTGCTCTTGTTCATTAATGTCTCTACCAAATTTAATAAATGTGTTTAAATCTTCATGTTTCCATGGTCTAATGATACCTCTGCAGCAATGATTCGCTTGGTCATAAGCCAGTTGTTTTAATAATGGCATTGCTTGTTCTGTATTTCCAAAAACTCTGTAGCTGTTTCAATAAGCCTATCTACAAATCCAGCGTAAGATTCATTAGCTCCTTGTATTACCTTAGATAATTGACCTTGTAAACCTCCATGTCCTTGTAAAGTCTTCCATGCCCTAACTGCCTCTACAGCAATTTGTGCGTATATGCCAGGATCATATGGAATTTGTTGTTGCTGATCCTCATAAGGTCTCTTTTCTAACAACAAATCTAGATTTCTCTGAGGATAACCAGCTGCTGCATTTCGCCTAGACATCTCTTTGCAAAATTCCTCATTTGCAACCTTCCATAATAGGTATTGACCTCCATTTAGCACAGCTTTACACATATTAGCCCAATCTGCTGGCGTCATGTTCAAGGTGTTAATGGATTCGACCAAGCTTACAATGAAGTGTGCTTGAGGACCATATGTTGTTACAGCCTCTTTTAGCTGCTTCACAATTTTGAAATTTAAAGCATGGTGAATTCGCTGCCCTCCTACCTCAAATACAGGGCATGTTAATACTTGAGATCCTGTCTCAGGATCCGAACTATCAACTGTTGGGGTTGGGGGCCTCCCAGCACATGGAGGTGGCCTTGTTAGTTGGACATTTACATCCTCTGGTGACAGAAAGGTGTTAGTAGTAGTCTCCTTTTTTAACTTTGCCCCTGATTGCTTTTTATGCTCTAAACTTGGTTCCTCTATCTCTTGTCTGAAGTGAAGGCTTTGGACTAAGCAAACCAGATATGAACGTCCACAATGGCAATGTGCCAACTGGCATAGTCCCTCGGCTGCTCTTTTCTAATCCTTTTAAATCTTCACCATGATGGTTCCATTGTGATATATTTAATGACTCCTCCTTCAAAAGCCATGGGCTACATATTTGTATTGTATCAACAAATGCCCTGACTGTCCTTGATATTTCTGAGATGCCTCCTTTCTCTAACAATTTATTTAACACTCTTTCAGTTTGTTTTTTACTAATTTCTGATCCCGTATTTCTATTATAATACAACCCAACAAGATGACGCCAAACAAAACTGAGACAGAATGAATTAAAAAGGGAACAACAAAAAGTCATTATAGCCTTTCTATCCTCCTGACATGTGCATCCGTCCTTTATACCTATCTGTTCCTCAGACGTAAATAGTTTTTTCTCAGATGTGAGTGGTTTTTCTTCCGTCCCACTCATCTCCAGGAACAGGCAACTTAAAACAAAAGTGAAGCAAAACAAAGGAGTCATCTTAAAATGGCTACCCATCCTTTCACCTTGCCCACAGGGGCAAGCAGTTTACCTTATCACTTACCCTCAGTCGTTCCCCATGTGAGCCACCAAATGCTGCAGTCTGGCTGGGCATGATTCAGGAGCCACTTGTCAAAAAAAAAAAAAAAAAAAAAAAAAAACTAACTTTATTTTTAGAACCACACACGGCAAACAAAACAACTCCTCAGGAAAAACCCTCAGAGCCCAATTTCCACTACTGGCTTCCTTCTAAAGTCTCTCTCACACACACAAGCCTCTCCACCTGCCACAATCCTACTGCTCTTGAGGCCGATTGGCTGGGTGGAGCCAAAAAAGTTCCCCAAGGAGCAGCTCCATGGTCTGAAAGGGCAGGGAAACAGCCCAATGAGCATCACCACAGAGGAGCCAATCAGCTAGATGATGCTGAGGTCGCTGTGAGCCAATAATCAGCCGGCAGCTGGAAATTTGCTGGCAGCTGGAAGTTTGCTGGGGCCCCTTCAGCTGTGGCTCTCAACAAATTCCTGTCACATTTTTCTGTAGCCTATTCAGCACATGTATTTTTATATGCACATATAGTATCCTATCTGTTATCACATGTACATTTTTGTGAGGTGGCTGACTTGGCAGATACAAATTATGAGAAGAGATCACTCCTCCTAAACATTGTTGGAACTGAAAATTCAAAATATGGGTGAGCTTCCTAGTAGAACAACATTATACATAAATCCATTTTCAGTGAAATAAATATTTTTGCATCTGTGGATGACATATATATTTCATGATGAATTTTGATTGGAATACACACTCTACAAATTTTTCAAAATATGAAATATATGAGTCTTATTATACACTCCTTAAAATCATTCATATTCATGTATGTGGATTTATGATCAACTTTTCACAAGATAATTCTCAGAAATATTCATCAACCTGAAATACATATTTGTTACCTAGTACTGAAAGATAACTTCAGTGGATGGTGCATACAAATCCTAATATTTCTACAGTAATACCCAGTTTAATATCAATGCAAGTAGTTTCCTATGGGACATGATGTGTATTTTCCGGTTCATTTTTATTCAACAGTGGTACATTACTATTTTCTCAGTTTATGCACATCATAGGATATATATTTCATCCACAAGTTCACAAATTTATAGGCATTTGTTTCAATTTCAATCACTTCCTGCTTCAGAACACATATATTCCTCCAGATTTTTTGACTGGTCTTTTCATGAGACTTCTTTTCAAACACATTATTTACGATTTCCATAATCACTTTTGAAGCAAAACTCACACATTCTTCTTGATAAACCATAACCCTAATATTACCGTTAGATTTATGACTGGTTATAATGAATGTATGTATATCAATTTAAGATTTCCTTTACATTTTCAGATATTAATTAAATCAATTATTTAAAGTTGGAACCAGTTACATTATTTGTTCACAGTATGGTCTATTCATGCATTATTTCTATATTCATAGACACATGGTACACCTCTTTGTTCCCCCAATACGAATTTATACGTCTTCAAAATATTGCTCCCAGTAATGGTGGAAGAAATACTCATGTCACCTAATCTACATACACATTTTATCACAGTAACATTCTGGACACAGAAAACAAAGGTCACTCTTATGATTGTACCAAAGCCTAAAAGGAAAGTGAGCATGCATTACTAAAAACATCCATGTCCAGGTTGCCTAATGCTCTCAAATGTAAATCCTATTGTTGACTATATATTTGTTTCTTCCTAAGATTATATATTCAATATCAAGCCTGTTGAAAATATCTCATCCTATCCCTCACTTTAAACTTTGCCTGATTTCTTAAAGTCTCTATTGACATCTGCTTTCCTACATATTTTCCCCAGTTCTCATTGTGACTGACTCTTCACATGTGCTGATATTTACATTCACTCTCTACTTGAAAACCTATTGCTAGAGAACTTTTTGTCCAAATCCTATACTCACTCTTGTTTCTAAACCTAGCAACTATCTTCCTAATCCTACGGACTTTCTTTTTTTAATTGGATGTTCTCTTCAACATTCAATCATCCAAGGTACAAGGTCCTATGCCATTGAATATCGATTTATCTGAGACATCTGGGCAGGACATAACTCAAAGCTAAGTAACCCACTCAAGGGCCCAATGCCCTTCTGGGCTTCAAATTGTACCTAGATTTCTGTTTTCATACTTGTATTTCACCTATATATTCTTGTAAATATCCCAGTCTCCCAATACCATTATTCATCCTTCAGAATGATTCCTAACCAAAATCGAATATGTTATTAACCCTAACCATAGACTTTACCCTCAATCTAACTTTACACGTGAGCTGGGAGAGTGTGATCAGGAAAGTCTCAGTGGAGAAACCCTGCTTTGGGCCATTTGCTTACCTATTGTTCTGTTGCCCAGAATATCAGGAAGTTCTTTGCCTCAGGTCACCCCTTTGTGAAGCCTGAAGAAAGCTGTTTTCAAACGGAAATGAATGAGCATCACTTGTGGCTCTTTGGGTCAAATGAGTTATTCAAGCCATGAAGAGGTGCTTGGGTTTTCTCATGACGCCAAATCACATAAAGAATCTATACCTATCAGTCAGTAGTAGTCAGTCAATATTGCTCCTAAAAATGGTGGAGAAATACTCATGTCAAATGATCTACATATATATATATATATATATATATATATATATATATATATATATATATATATATATATTTAATCACAGAAATATTCTGGGCACAGAATTCAAAGTTCACATTTATGATTGTACCAAAGCCTAAATGGAAAGTGAACATGGATTACTAAAAATATCATGTCCAGGTTGCCTAATGCTCTCAAATGTAAATCCTATTGGTGACTACATATTTGTTTCTTCCTAAGATAATATATTCAACCTCAACCCTGTTGAAAATGTCTAATCCTATCACTCACTATATACTTTGCCTGATTACCTAATGTCTCTATTTATATCTGCTTTCCTACATATTTTCCCAATTTCATCATTGTGACTGACTCTTCACATGTGCTGACATTTAAATTCATTCTCTAACCGAAAACCTATTGCTAAAGAACTTTTTTTGCAAATTCTACATGCACTCTTCTTCCTAATCCTAACTACTATCTTTCTAATCCTACTGACTATCCCTTTTTGACTGGATGTTCTTTTCTACATTCAATCATCCAAGGTACAAGGTCATATGCCATTGTATATCGATTTATCTGAGACATCTGTTCAGAAGTTAATTCAATGCTAAGTATCCCAAGCAAGGGCCCAATGCCCTTCTGGGCTTCAAATCATACTTAGATTTCTGTTTTCATGCATACATTTCACCTCTATATTGTTATAAATATCGCAGGTTCCCAATACCATTATTCACCCAGCAAAATGATTCCTAACCCAAATCGAACCTGTTATTAACCCTAACCATACAGTATTCCCTCAATCTTACTTTACAGAAAAGCAGGGAAAGAGTTGGTCTTATAATACTGGAATGTAATGGATCTTCCACCTGGTGATAACCTCAAATGTCCATGGCGAAATGATCCCTGGAGAATATGTAGGCAGCTATGAAGGACCTGAGAGAGCAAAAGGCATCTTCCATGGCAAACGGCTTGGTCAGGATAAAGGGTTGTGTCTGAATCAGCTTCTATTCTTAAAGCAGAGAACATGAGCCAACCCAGGCCTGTGTGTAGATCTGTTCCTGGGAGATTATGGTTGATATACAATTCAAACTTTTTAAAGTGTCACAGGAATTAGGGCCAGCCTCCATCTCATGGGAACCTTGGAAGCAACGTTTGGACAAAGTGGTTGCCAAGAGAGTGACCTCATTCAGTTCCTGAAAGAGGAACTAAAAACAGTTCCATCACACTTCAGTGGTGATGGAACTCTCTGAACTTGGGATCCAGGATGCCAGGCACCCATAGCCAGTCCCAGTCCCAGTCCCAGTGGTCTCACTTGTTTGGATTTACAAAGACAGAGTCAGTCTTTCTTGGTACCTACAGATGTGAGGAAGGCCAAATGCAAGAAAGCTCTGAAGCAGAGCTTTTCCTGAGAAAGCAAGTAGAGGCTCCGCTGGCTCCTGACAACTTCACGGAGTTGGCCAAGGAGACCAGATCTAAGACAGGACAGGCCATTTCGGGGGAACATTATTGGCCCACAAGTCAGAGGACACTCCGGATAGTCACAGACCTACCTGGGCGAAGGAGGTGCCTTTTTGTTTGTGGTTATGAGTTTGTGGTCTTGTGTCATGTTCTTAGAATATGTAGAAAAGTAGGTTTGTTTAGTTTGCAGTGGACTGTTTCTAGTAAGTCGTTTGACAAGGCGAGTGTTTCTATGTCTGTGTATCACATTGTGTCCGGGGTTGTAGACATTAAAAAAAATGCATCAATGGATGTGTCCTATCTAGTAGAAAGCTTCACAGCATTTATCCAGCCAAATTGATGAATGGACTGTAGCTTGCCTTATGGATGGGCAACACCTACTATCTTTCTAAGTTCCTGTTTTCTTCCTGAATTCTGGCCACTCTCCAGAATAAGCCCATGGTTTTGTGTCCAAGGTATGTACCCCCTCCAAACTCTGTAACATGGCCATGAACTGGATAGCTGAAGTGAATGGCGAGCATCTCAGAAAACTCAGATATCAGTGTGACCAGGAAAGTCTCAGTGGAGAAACCCTGCTTTGGGCCTTTTGCTTACCTATTGTTCTGTTGCACTGAATGTCAGGAAGGTCTTTGACTCAGGCCATCCCTTTGTG
>NW_027517345.1:0-45027 GCF_048772815.1 Callospermophilus lateralis
TTCAGTAGCAGTTTTTATGTTTAGGTTTCACTCTGTTCTCTGCTATATAGATAGATGAATTTGGAACTCTAAATCCAACATGGTTTGTAGTGGCTCTTTGAAACGTGACAAAATAAAGGAGTTCTCAGTATTTTCTCTATGTTTTGTTTCCTCTTCAAGTAGCCCCAGGCACAAACGAAGTAAAAGAACTTTCATTGAGAGGGGTTGCCAAGCTTCTACGAAATAACGAGTTTCCGAATTACCAGCAAATATTTTTTCACCCAATCTTGATGATACTTGGTGGTGAAGATCGGTACACAAATCCCACTTAACTCACCAAATTTTGTTCTTCTAGGTTGAAGCGTTTGTCTACACTAGCAGTTTTTATATTTAGGTTTCACTCTGTTCTCTCCTATATAGATAGATGAATTTGGAACTCTAAATCCAATATGGTTTGTAGTAGCTCTTTGAAACTTGACAAAGTAAAAGAGTTCTCAGTTTTGTCTCTATGATTTGTTTCCGCTTCATGTAGCCCTAAGCAGAGACTGTGGAAAAGCACTTTCATTGAAAGATGTTGCCAAGCTTCCAAGAAATTATGAGTTTCCGAAATACCATCAAATATTTTTCACCCAATGTTGATGATACGTGGTGCTAATTATCAGTTTCCAAATCCCACTTGGCTCACCAAATTTTGTTCTTCTAGGTTGAAGCGTTCGTTTACAATAGCAGTTTTTATATTTAGGTTTCACTCTGTTCTCTGCTATATAGATAGATGAATTTGGAACTCTAAATCCAACATGGTTTGTAGTAGCTCTTTGAAACTTGACAAAATAAAGGAGTTCTCAGTTTTGTCTCTATGGTTTGTTTCCTCTTCAAGTAGCTGTGGCATAGACTGTGAAAAGCACTTTCATTGAGAGGGGTTGCCAAGCTTCTAAGAAATAATGAGTTTCCGAAATACCAGCAAATATTTTTTCACCCAATCTTGATGATACTTGTTGATGATGATCAGTACACAAATCCCTCTTGGCTCACCAAGTTTTGTTCTTCTAGGTTGAAGCGTTCATCTATAGTAGCAATTTTTATATTTAGGTTTCACTCTGTTCTCTCCTATATAGATAGATGAATTTGGAACTCTAAATCCAACATGGTTTGTAGTGGCTCTTTGAAACTTGACAAAATAAAGGAGTTCTCAGTTTTTTCTCTATGGTTTGATTACTCTTCAAGTAGCCCCAGGCACAAACGGTGGAAAAGCTCTTTCATTGAGAGGGGTTGCCAAGCTTCCAAGAAATTACGAGTTTCCGAAATAGCAGCAAATATTTTTTCACCCAATCTTGATGATACTTGGTGATTACAATCGGTACACAAATCCCACTTGACTTACCAAATTTTGTTATTCTTGGTTGAAGCGTTCGTTTTCAGTAGCAGTTTTTATTGTTATGTTTCACTCTGTTCTCTCCTATATAGATAGATGAATTTGGAACTCTAAATCCAACATGGTTTGTAGTAGCTCTTTGAAACTTGACAAAATAAAGGAGTTCTCAGTTCTGTCTCTATGGTTTGTTTCCTCTTCAAGTAGCCGTAGGCAAAGACTGTGGAAAAGCACTTTCATTGAGAGGGGTTGCCAAGCTTCTAAAAAATAACGAGTTTCCGAAATACCAGCAAATATTTTTTCACCCAATCCTGATGATACTTGGTGGTGATATTCAGTACACAAATCCCACATGGCTCACCAAATTTTGTTCTTCTAGGTTGAAGCGTTCGTCTACAGTAGCAATTTTTATATTTAAGTTTCACTCTGTTCTCTGCTATATAGATAGATGAATTTGGAACTCTAAATCCAACATGGTTTGTAGTGGCTCTTTGAAACTTGACAAAATAAAGGAGTTCTCACTTTTTTCTCTATGGTTTGTTTACTCTTCAAGTAGCCCCAGGCACAAACGGTAAAAAACACTTTCATTGAGAGGGGTTGAAAAGCTTCCAAGAAATTACGAGTTTCCGAAATATCAGCAAATATTTTTTCACCCAATCTTGATGATACTTGGTGTTTACGATCGGTACACAAATCCCACTTGACTCACCAAATTTTGTTCTTCTATGTTGAAGCGTTCGTTTTCAGTAGAAGTTTTTATTTTTAGGTTTCACACTGTTCTCTCCTATATAGATAGATGAATTTGGAACTCTAAATCCAACATGGTTTTTAGTAGCTCTTTGAACTTTGACAAAATAAAGGAGTTCTCAGTTTTCTCTCTATGATTTGTTTCCGCTTCAAGTATTCCTAAGCAGAGACTGTGGAAAAGCACTTTCATTGAGAGAGGTTGTCAAGCTTATAAAAAATAACGAGTTTCCGAATTACCAGCAAATATTTTCTCACCCAATCTTGATGATACTGGGTGGTGAAGATCGGCACACAAATCCCACTTTGCTCACCAAATTTTGTTCATCTAGGTTGAAGCGTTCGTTTACAGTAGCAGTTTTAATTTTTAGGTTTCACTCTGTTCTCTCCTATATAGATAGAAGAATGTGGAACTCTAAATCCAACATGGTTTGTAGTAGCTCTTTGAAACTTGACAAAATAAAGGAGTTCGCAGGTTTGTCTCTATGGTTTGTTTCCTCTTCAAGTAGCCCTGGCACAGACTGTGGAAAAGCACTTTCATTGAGAGTGGTTTCCAAGCTTCTAAGAAATAAGGAGTTTAAAAAATACCAGCAAATATTTTTTCACCCAATCTTGATGATTCTTGGTGTTTACGATCGGTACACAAATCCCACTTGACTCACCAAATTTTGTTCTTCTAGGTTGAAGCGTTCGATTTCAGTAGCAGTTTTTATTGTTAGGTTTCACTCTGGTCTCTTTTATATAGATAGATGAATTTGGAACTCTAAATCCAACATGGTTTCTAGTAGCTCTTTGAAACTTGACAAAATAAAGGAGTTCTCAGTTTTGTCTCTATGGTTTGTTTCCTCTTAAAGTAGCCCTGGCACAGATTGTGGAAAAGCACTTTCATTGAGAGGGGTTGCCAAGCTTCTAAGAAATAACGAGTTTCCGAAATACCAGGAAATATTTTTTCACCCAATCTTGATGATACTTGGTGGTAAGTACAAGTACACAAATCCCACTTGGCTCACCAAATTTTGTTCTTCTAGGTTGATGCATTCGTCTACAGTAACAATTTTTATTTAGGTTTCACTGTGTTCTCTCCTGTATAGATAGATGAATTTGGAACTCTAAATCCAACATGGTGTGTAATAGCTCTTTGAAACTTGACAAAATAAAGGAGTTCTCAGCTTTTTCTCTATGGTTTGTTTCCTCTTCAAGTAGCCCCAGGCACAAACGGTAAAAAAGCACTTTCATCGAGAGGGGTTGCCAAGCTTCCAAGAAATTACGAGTTTCCAAAATACTAGCAAATATTTTTACACCCAATCTTGATGATACTTGGTGTTTACGATTGGTACACAAATCCCACTTGACTCACCAAATTTTGTTCTTCTAGGTTGAAGCGTTCGTTTACAGTAGCAGTTTTCATTTTTAGGTTTCACTCTGTTCTCTCCTATATAGATAGATGAATTAGGAACACTAAATACAACATGGTTTGTAGTAGCTCTTTGAAACTTGACAAAATAAAGCAGTTCTCAGTTTTGTCTCTATGGTTTGTTTTCTCTTCAAGTAGCCCTAAACACAGACTGTGGAAAAGCATTTTCATTGAGGGTGGTTGCCAAGCTTCTAAGAAATAACGAGTTTTCGAAATACCAGCAAATATTTTTTCACCCACTCTTGATGATACTAGGTGGTAATGATCAGTACACAAATCCTACTTGGCTCCCCAAATTTTGTTCTTTTAGGTTGAAGCGTTCGTCTACAGTAGCAGTTTTTACATTTCGGTTTCACTGTATTCTCTCGTATATAAATAGATGAATTTGGAACTCTAAATCCAACATGGTTTGTAGTAGCTCTTTAAACTTGACAAAATAATAGAGTTCCCAGTTTTTTCTCTATGGTTTGTTTCCTCTTCAAGTAGCCCTAGGCACAGACTGTGTAAAAGCACTTTCATTGAGAGGGGTTGCCAAGCTTCTAAGAAATTACGAGTTTCCGAAATACTAGCAAATATTTTTTCACCCAATCTTGATGATACTTGGTGGTAATGATCAATTCACAAATCCCACATGGATCACCAAATTTTGTTCTTCTAGGTTGAAGCGTTCATCTAGAGTAGCAGTTTTTATGTTTAGGTTTCACTCTGTTCTCTGCTATATAGATAGATGAATTTGGAACTCTAAATCCAACATGGTTTGTAGTGGCACTTTGAAAATTCACAAAATAAAGGAGTTCTCTGTTTTGTCTCTATGGTTTGTTTCCTCTTCAAGTAGCCATAGGCACAGACGGTGGATACACACTTTCATTGAGAGGGGTTGCCAAGCTTCCAAGAAATTACGAATTTCCGAAATACCAGCAAATATTTTTTCACCCAATCTTGATGATACTTGGTGGTAAGGAAAAGTACACAAATCCCACTTGGCTCACCAAATTTTGTTCTTCTAGGTTGAAGCATTCGTCTACAGTAGCAGTTTTTATTTTTAGGTTTCACTCTGTTCTCTCCTATAAAGATAGATGAATTTGGAACTCTAAATCCAATATGGTTTGTAGTAGCTGTTTCAAACTTGACAAAGTAAAGGAGTTCTCAGTTTTGTCTCTATGATTAGTTTCCGCTTCATGTAGCCCTAAGCAGAGACTGTGGAAAAGCACTTTCATTGAGAGGGGTTGCCAAGCTTCTAAGAAATAACGAGTTTCCAAATTACCAGCAAATATTTTTTAACCCAATCTTGATGATACTTGGTGGTGAAGATCGGTACACAAATCCCATTTGGCTCACAAAATTTTCTTCTTCTAGGTTGAAGCGTTCGTCTAGAGTAGCAGTTTTTATATTTAGGTTTCACACTGTTCTCTCCTATATAGATAGATGAATTTGGAACTCTAAAACCAATATGGTTTGTACTAGCTCTTTGAAACTTGACAAAGTAAAGGAGTTCTCAGTTTTATCTCTATGATTTGTTTCCGCTTCATGTAGCCCTAAGCAGAGACTGTGGAAATGCACTTTCATTGAAAGGGGTTGCCAAGCTTCCAAAAAATTACGAGTTTCCGAATACCAGCAAATATTTTTTCACCCAATGTTGATGACACGTGGTGCTAATGATTGGTATCCAAATCCGACTTGGCTCACCAAATTCTGTTCTTCTAGGTTGAAGCGTTCGTTTACAGTAGCAGTTTTTATATTTAGGTTTCACTCTGTTCTCTGCTATGTAGATAGATGAATTTGGAACTCTAAATCCAACTTGTAGTAGCTCTTTGAAATTTGACAAAATAAAAAAGTTCTCAGTTTTGTCTCTATGGTTTGTTTCCTCTTCAAGTAGCCCTAGGCACAGCCTGTGGAAAAGCACTTTCATTGACAGGGTTGCCAAGCTCTAAAAATAAGGAGTTTCCGAAATACCAGCACATATTTTTTCACCCAATCTTGATGATACTTGGTGGTGATGATCAGTACACAAATCCCACTTGGCTCACCAAATTTTGTTTTTCTAGGTTGAAGCGTTCGTCTACAGTAGCAGTTTTTATATTTAGGTTTCACTCTGTTCTCTGCTATTTAGATAGATGAATTTGGAACTCTAAATCCAACATGGTTTGTAGTAGCTCTTTGAAACTTAACAAAATAAAGGAGTTCTCAGTTTTGTCTCTTTGATTTGTTTCCGCTTCAAGTAGCCCTAAGCAGTGACTGTGGAAAAGTACTTTCCGTGAGAGGGGTTGTCAAGGTTCCAACAAATTACGAGTTTCCGAAATACGAGCAAATATTTTTTCACCCAATCTTGATGATACTTGGTGGTAATGATCAGTTCACAAATCCCACTTGGATCACCAAATTTTGTTCTTCTAGGTTGAAGCATTCGTCTACAGTAGCAGTTTTTATGTTTAGGTTTCACTCTGTTCTCTGCTATATAGATAGATGAATTTGGAACTCTAAATCCAACATGGTTTGTAGTGGCTCTTTGAAAATTCACAAAATAAAGGAGTTCTCTGTATTGACTCTATGGTTTTTTCCTCTTCAAGTAGCCCTGGCACAGACTATGGAAATGCACTTTCATTGAGAGGGGTTGCCAAGCTTCTAAGATATAACGAGTTTCCGAATTACCAGCAAATATTTTTTCACCCAATCTTGATGATACTTGGTGGTGAAGATCGGTACACAAATCCCACTTGGCTCACCAAATTTTCTTTTTCTAGGTTGAAGCGTTCGTCTACAGTAGCAGTTTTTATATTTAGGTTTCACTCTGTTCTCTCCTATATAGATAGATGAATTTGGAACTCTAAATCCAACATGGTTTGTAGTAGCTCTTTAAAACTTGACAAAATAATGGAGTTCCCAGTTTTTTCTCTATGGTTTGTTTCCTCTTCAAGTAGCCCTAAGCACAGACTGTGTAAAAACACTTTCATTGAGAGGGGTTGCCAAGCTTCTAAGAAATTTCGAGTTTCCGAAATACTAGCAAATATTTTTTCACCCAATCTTGATGATACTTGGTGGTAATGATCAGTTCACAAATCCCACTTGGATCACCAAATTTTTTTCTTCTAGGTTGAAGCGTTCCTTTTCAGTAGCAGTTTTTATTGTTAGGTTTCACTCTGTTCTCTCCTATATAGATAGATGAATTTGGAACTCTAAATCCAATATGGTTTGTAGTAGCTCTTTGAAACTTGACAAAGTAAAGGAGTTCTCAGTTATGTCCCTATGATTTGTTTCCGCTTCATGTAGCCCTAAGCAGAGACTGTGGAAAATCACTTTCATTGAAAGGGGTTGCCAAGCTTCCAAGAAATTAAAAGTTTCCAAAATACCAGCAAATATTTTGTCACCCAATGTTGATGATATGTGGTGCTAATGATCGGTATCCAAATCCCTCTTGGCTCACCAAATTTTGTTCTTCTAGGTTGAAGCGTTCGTCTACAGTAGCAGTTTTTATATTTAGGTTTCACTCTGTTCTCTGCTATATAGATAGATGAATTTGGAACTCTAAATCCAACATGGTTTGTAGTAGCTCTTTGAGACTTGACAAAATAAATGAGTTCTCAGTTTTGTCTCTATGGTTTGATTCCTCTTCAAGTAGCCCAAGCACAGAAAGTGGAAAAGCAATTTCATTGAGAGGGGTTGCAAAGCTTCTAAGAAATAACGAGTTTCCGAATTACCAGCAAATATTTTTTCTCTGCTATATAGAGAGATGAATTTGGAACTCTAAATCCAACATGGTTTGTAGTAGCTCTTTGAAACTTGAAAAAATAAAGGAGTTCTCAGTTTTGTCTCTATGGTTTGATTCCGCTTCAAGTAGCCCTAAGCAGAGACTGTGGAAAAGCAATTTCATTAAGAGGGGTTGCAAAGCTTATAATAAATAATGAGTTTCCGAATTACCAGCAAATATTTTTTCACCCAATGTTGATGATACGTGGTGGTGAAGATCGGTACACAAATCCCACTTTGCTCACCAAATTTTGTTCTTCTTGGTTGAATCGTTCGTCAACAGTAGCAGTTTTTATATTTAGGTTTCACTCTGTTCCCTGCTATATAGATAGATGAATTTGGAACTCTAAATCCAACATGGTTTGTAGTAGCTCTTTGAAACTTGACAAAATAAAGGAGTTCTCAGTTTTGTCTCTATGATTTGTTTTCTCTTCAAGTAGCCCTAGGCACAGACTGTTTAAAAGCACTTTCATTGAGAGGGGTTGCCAAGCTTCTAAGAAATAACGAGTTTCTGAAATACCAGCAAATATTTTTTCACCCAATCTTGATGATACTTGGTGGTAAGGACAAGTACACAAATCAAACTTGGCTCACCAAATTTTGGTCTTCTAGGTTGAAGCATTCGTCTACAGTAGCACTTTTTATTTTTAGGTTTCACTCTGTTCTCTCCTATATAGATAGATGAATTTTTTAACTCTAAATCCAACATGGTTTGTAGTAGCTCTTTGAAACTTGACAAAATAAAGTAGTTTTGTCTCTATGGTTTGATTCCTCTTCAACTAGCCCTAGGCACAAACTGTGGATAAGCACTTTCATTGAGAGGGCTTGCTAAGCTTCTAAGAAATAACGAGTTTCCGAAATACCAGCAAATATTTTTTCACCCAATCCTGATGATACTTGGTGGTGATGATCAGTACACAAATCCCACTTGGCTAACCAAATTTTGTTCTTCTAGGTTTAAGCGTTTCTCTACAGTAGCAATTTTTATATTTAGGTTTCACTCTGTTCTCTCCTATATAGATAGATGAATTTGGAACTCTAAATCCAACATGGTTTGTACGAGCTCTTTGAAAGTTGACAAAATAAAGGAGTTCTCAGTTTTTTCTCTATGATTTCTTTCCTCTTCAAGTAGCCCTAAGCAGTGACTGTGGAAAAGCACTTTCCTTGAGAGGGGTTGCCAAGGTTCCAACAAATTACGAGTTTCCGAAATACCAGCAAATATTTTTTCACCCAATCTTGATGATAGTTTGTGGTGAAGATTGGTACAAAAATCCCACTTGGCTCACCAAATTTTGTTCTTCTAGGTTGAAGCGTTCGTCTACAGTAGCAGTTTTTATATTTAGGTTTCACTCTGTTCTCTCCTATATAGATAGATGAATTTGGAACTCTAAATCCAACATGGTTTGCAGTAGCTCTTTGAAACTTGAAAAAATATAGTAGTTCTCAGTTTTGTCTCTATGTTTTTTTTAATCTTCATGTAGTCCTAGGCACAGACTGTGGAAAAGCACTTTCATTGAGAGCGGTTGCCAAGCTTCTAAAAAATAAGGAGTTTCCGAAATACCAGCAAATATTTTTTCACCCAATCTTGACGATACTTGGTGGTAATGATCACTTCACAAATCCCACTTGGATCACCAAATTTTGTTCTTCTAGGTTGAAGCGTTCGTTTTCAGTAGCAGTTTTTATGTTTAGGTTTCACTCTGTTCTCTGCTATATAGATAGATGAATTTGGAACTCTAAATCCAACATGGTTTGTAGTGGCTCTTTGAAAATTCACAAAATAAAGGAGTTCTCTGTTTTGTCTCTATGGTTTGTTTCCTCTTCAAGTAAACGTAGGCACAGACGGTGGATACGCACTTTCATTGAGAGGGGTTGCCAAGCTTCCAAGAAATTACGTATTTCCGAAATACCAGCAAATATTTTTTCACCCAATTTTGATGATACTTGGTGGTAAGGACAAGTACACAAATCCCACTTGGCTCACCAAATTTTGTTCTTCTAGGTTGAAGCATTCGTCTACAGTAGCAGTTTTTATTTTTAGGTTTCACTCTGTTCTCTCCTATATAGATAGATGAATTTGGAACTCTAAATCCAATATGGTTTGTAGTAGCTCTTTCAAACTTGACAAAGTAAAGGAGTTCTCAGTTTTGTCTCTATGATTAGTTTCCGCTTCATGTAGCCCTAAGCAGAAACTGTGGAAAAGCACTTTCATTGAGAGGGGTTGCCAAGCTTCTAAGAAATAACGAGTTTCCAAATTACCAGCAAATATTTTTTCACCCAATCTTGATGATACTTGGTGGTGAAGATCGGTACACAAATCCCACTTGGCTCACCAAATTTTCTTCTTCTAGGTTGAAGCGTTCGTCTAGAGTAGCAGTTTT
The DNA here is from genome assembly GCF_048772815.1 of Callospermophilus lateralis. NCBI lineage: Eukaryota > Metazoa > Chordata > Mammalia > Rodentia > Sciuridae > Callospermophilus > Callospermophilus lateralis. The sequence goes on from NW_027517345.1 coordinate 9,632, forward strand.
TATATTTAGGTTTCACACTGTTCTCTCCTATATAGATAGATGAATTTGGAACTCTAAAACCAATATGGTTTGTACTAGCTCTTTGAAACTTGACAAAGTAAAGGAGTTCTCAGTTTTGTCTCTATGATTTGTTTCCGCTTCATGTAGCCCTAAGCAGAGACTGTGGAAATGCACTTTCATTGAAAGGGGTTGCCAAGCTTCCAAAAAATTACGAGTTTCCGAATACCAGCAAATATTTTTTCACCCAATGTTGATGATACATGGTGATAATGATTGGTATCCAAATCCGACTTGGCTCACCAAATTCTGTTCTTCTAGGTTGAAGCGTTCGTTTACAGTAGCAGTTTTTATATTTAGGTTTCACTCTGTTCTCTGCTATGTAGATACATGAATTTGGAACTCTAAATCCAACATGGTTTGTAGTAGCTCTTTGAAATTTGACAAAATAAAAAAGTTCTCAGTTTTGTCTCTATTTTTTTGTTTCGTCTTCAAGTAGCCCTAGGCACAGCCTGTGGAAAAGCACTTTCATTGACAGGGTTGCCAAGCTTCTAAAAATAAGGAGTTTCCGAAATACCAGCACATATTTTTTCACCCAATCTTGATGATACTTGGTGGTGATGATCAGTACACAAATCCCACTTGGCTCACCAAATTTTGTTTTTCTAGGTTGAAGCGTTCGTCTACAGTAGCAGTTTTTATATTTAGGTTTCACTCTGTTCTCTGCTATATAGATAGATGAATTTGGAACTCTAAATCCAACATGGATTGTAGTGGCTCTATGAAAATTCACAAAATAAAGGAGTTCTCTGTATTGACTCTATGGTTTTTTCCTCTTCAAGTAGCCCTGGCACAGACTGTGGAAATGCACTTTCATTGAGAGGGGTTGCCAAGCTTCTAAGATATAACGAGTTTCCGAATTACCAGCAAATATTTTTTCACCCAATCTTGATGATACTTGGTGGTGAAGATCGGTACACAAATCCCACTTGGCTCACCAAATTTTTTTTTTCTAGGTTGAAGCGTTCGTCTACAGTAGCAGTTTTTATATTTAGGTTTCACTCTGTTCTCTCCTATATAGATAGATGAATTTGGAACTCTAAATCCAATATGGTTTGTAGTAGCTATTTGAAACTTGAAAAAATAAAGGAGCTCTCAGTTTTGTCTCTATGATTTGTTTCCGCTTCAAGTAGCCCTAAGCAGAGACTGTGGAAATGAACTTTCATTGAGAGAGGTTGCTAAGCTTCCAAGAAATAACGAGTTTCCGAAATACCAGCAAATATTTTTTCACGCAATCTTGATGACACTGGGTGGTAATGATCAGTACACAAATCCCACTTGGCTCACCAAATTTTGTTCTTCTATTTGAAGCGTTCGCAAACAGTAGCAGTTTTTATATTTAGGTTTCACTCTGTTCTCTCCTATATACATAGATGAATTTGGAACTCTAAATCCAATATGGTTTGTAGTAGCTCTGTGAAACTTGAAAAAGTAAAGGAGTTCTCAGTTTTGTCTCTATGATTTGTTTCCACTTCATGTAGCCCTAAGCAGAGACTGTGGAAAAGCACTTTCATTGAAAGGGGTTGCCAAGCTTCCAAGAAATTAAAAGTTTCCGAAATACCAGCAAATATTTTTCCACCCAAAGTTGATGATACGTGGTGGTAATGATCGGTATCCAAATCCCACTTGGCTCACCAAATTTTGTTCTTCTAGGTTGAAGCGTTCGTCTACAGTAGCAGTTTTTATATTTAGGTTTCACTCTGTTCTCTGCTATATAGATAGATGAATTTGGAACTCTAAATCCAACATGGTTTGTAGTAGCTCTTTGAAACTTGACAAAATAAAGGAGTTCTCAGTTTTGTCTCTATGGTTTGTTTTCTCTTCAAGTAGCCCTAAACACAGACTGTGGAAAAGCATTTTCATTGAGAGGGGTTGCCAAGCTTCTAAGAAATAACGAGTTTTCGAAATACCAGCAAATATTTTTTCACCCACTCTTGATGATACTAGGTGGTAATGATCAGTACACAAATCCTACTTGGCTCCCCAAATTTTGTTCTTTTAGGTTGAAGCGTTCGTCTACAGTAGCAGTTTTTACATTTCGGTTTCACTGTATTCTCTCGTATATAGATAGATGAATTTGGAACTCTAAATCCAACATGGTTTGTAGTAGCTCTTTAAACTTGACAAAATAATAGAGTTCCCAGTTTTTTCTCTATGGTTTGTTTCCTCTTCAAGTAGCCCTAGGCACAGACTGTGTAAAAGCACTTTCATTGAGAGGGGTTGCCAAGCTTCTAAGAAATTACGAGTTTCCGAAATACTAGCAAATATTTTTTCACCCAATCTTGATGATACTTGGTGGTAATGATCAATTCACAAATCCCACATGGATCACCAAATTTTGTTCTTCTAGGTTGAAGCGTTCATCTACAGTAGCAGTTTTTATGTTTAGGTTTCACTCTGTTCTCTGCTATATAGATAGATGAATTTGGAACTCTAAATCCAACATGGTTTGTAGTGGCACTTTGAAAATTCACAAAATAAAGGAGTTCTCTGTTTTGTCTCTATGGTTTGTTTCCTCTTCAAGTAGCCATAGGCACAGACGGTGGATACGCACTTTCATTGAGAGGGGTTGCCAAGCTTCCAAGAAATTACGAATTTCCGAAATACCAACAAATATTTTTTCACCCAATCTTGATGATACTTGGTGGTAAGGACAAGTACACAAATCCCACTTGGCTCACCAAATTTTGTTCTTCTAGGTTGAAGCATTCGTCTACAGTAGCAGTTTTTATTTTTAGGTTTCACTCTGTTCTCTCCTATATAGATAGATGAATTTGGAACTCTAAATCCAATATGGTTTGTAGTAGCTGTTTCAAACTTGACAAAGTAAAGGAGTTCTCAGTTTTGTCTCTATGATTAGTTTCCGCTTCATGTAGCCCTAAGCAGAGACTGTGGAAAAGCACTTTCATTGAGAGGGGTTGCCAAGCTTCTAAGAAATAACGAGTTTCCAAATTACCAGCAAATATTTTTTCACCCAATCTTGATGATACTTGGTGGTGAAGATCGGTACACAAATCCCATTTGGCTCACAAAATTTTCTTCTTCTAGGTTGAAGCGTTCGTCTAGAGTAGCAGTTTTTATATTTAGGTTTCACACTGTTCTCTCCTATATAGATAAATGAATTTGGAACTCTAAAACCAATATGGTTTGTACTAGCTCTTTGAAACTTGACAAAGTAAAGGAGTTCTCAGTTTTATCTCTATGATTTGTTTCCGCTTCATGTAGCCCTAAGCAGAGACTGTGGAAATGCACTTTCATTGAAAGGGGTTGCCAAGCTTCCAAAAAATTACGAGTTTCCGAATACCAGCAAATATTTTTTCACCCAATGTTGATGATACGTGGTGCTAATGATTGGTATCCAAATCCGACTTGGCTCACCAAATTCTGTTCTTCTAGGTTGAAGCGTTCGTTTACAGTAGCAGTTTTTATATTTAGGTTTCACTCTGTTCTCTGCTATGTAGATAGATGAATTTGGAACTCTAAATCCAACATGGCTTGTAGTAGCTCTTTGAAATTTGACAAAATAAAAAAGTTCTCAGTTTTGTCTCTATGGTTTTTTTCCTCTTCAAGTAGCCCTAGGCACAGCCTGTGGAAAAGCACTTTCATTGACAGGGTTGCCAAGCTCTAAAAATAAGGAGTTTCCGAAATACCAGCACATATTTTTTCACCCAATCTTGATGATACTTGGTGGTGATGATCAGTACACAAATCCCACTTGGCTCACCAAATTTTGTTTTTCTAGGTTGAAGCGTTCGTGTACAGTAGCAGTTTTTATATTTAGGTTTCACTCTGTTCTCTGCTATTTAGATAGATGAATTTGGAACTCTAAATCCAACATGGTTTGTAGTAGCTCTTTGAAACTTAACAAAATAAAGGAGTTCTCAGTTTTGTCTCTTTGATTTGTTTCCGCTTCAAGTAGCCCTAAGCAGTGACTGTGGAAAAGTACTTTCCGTGAGAGGGGTTGCCAAGGTTCCAACAAATTACGAGTTTCCGAAATACGAGCAAATATTTTTTCACCCAATCTTGATGATACTTGGTGGTAATGATCAGTTCACAAATCCCACTTGGATCACCAAATTTTGTTCTTCTAGGTTGAAGCATTCGTCTACAGTAGCAGTTTTTATGTTTAGGTTTCACTCTGTTCTCTGCTATATAGATAGATGAATTTGGAACTCTAAATCCAACATGGTTTGTAGTGGCTCTTTGAAAACTCACAAAATAAAGGAGTTCTCTGTATTGACTCTATGGTTTTTTCCTCTTCAAGTAGCCCTGGCACAGACTATGGAAATGCACTTTCATTGAGAGGGGTTGCCAAGCTTCTAAGATATAACGAGTTTCCGAATTACCAGCAAATATTTTTTCACCCAATCTTGATGATACTTGGTGGTGAAGATCGGTACACAAATCCCACTTGGCTCACCAAATTTTCTTTTTCTAGGTTGAAGCGTTCGTCTACAGTAGCAGTTTTTATATTTAGGTTTCACTCTGTTCTCTCCTATATAGATAGATGAATTTGGAACTCTAAATCCAATATGGTTTGTAGTAGCTATTTGAAACTTGAAAAAATAAAGGAGCTCTCAGTTTTGTCTCTATGATTTGTTTCCGCTTCAAGTAGCCCTAAGCAGAGACTGTGGAAAAGAACTTTCATTGAGAGATGTTGCTAAGCTTCCAAGAAATAACGAGTTTCCGAAATACCAGCAAATATTTTTTCACGCAATCTTGATGACACTGGGTGGTAATGATCAGTACACAAATCCCACTTGGCTCACCAAATTTTGTTCTTCTATTTGAAGCGTTCGCAAACAGTAGCAGTTTTTATATTTAGGTTTCACTCTGTTCTCTCCTATATACATAGATGAATTTGGAACTCTAAATCCAATATGGTTTGTAGTAGCTCTGTGAAACTTGAAAAAGTAAAGGAGTTCTCAGTTTTGTCTCTATGATTTGTTTCCACTTCATGTAGCCCTAAGCAGAGACTGTGGAAAAGCACTTTCATTGAAAGGGGTTGCCAAGCTTCCAAGAAATTAAAAGTTTCCGAAATACCAGCAAATAAATTTTCACCCAATGTTGATGATACGTGGTGGTAATGATCAGTATCCAAATCCCACTTGGCTCACCAAATTTTGTTCTTCTAGGTTGAAGCGTTCGTCTACAGTAGCAGTTTTTATATTTAGGTTTCACCCTGTTCTCTGCTATATAGATAGATGAATTTGGAACTCTAAATCCAACATGGTTTGTAGTAGCTCTTTGAAACTTGACAAAATAAAGGAGTTCTCTGTTTTGACTCTATGGTTTGTTTTCTCTTCAAGTAGCCCTAGGCACAGACTGTGGAAAAGCATTTTCATTGAGAGTGGTTGCCAAGCATCTAAGAAATAACGAGTTTTCGAAATACCAGCAAATATTTTTTCACCCACTCTTGATGATACTAGGTGGTAATGATCAGTACACAAATCCTACTTGGCTAACCAAATTTTGTTCTTTTAGGTTGAAGCGTTCGTCTACAGTAGCAGTTTTTACATTTCGGTTTCACTCTGTTCTCTCCTATATAGATAGATGACTTTGGAACTCTAAATCCAACATGGTTTGTAGTAGCTCTTTAAAACTTGACAAAATAATGGAGTTCCCAGTTTTTCTCTATGGTTTGTTTCCTCTTCAAGTAGCCCTAAGCACAGACTGTGTAAAAACACTTTCATTGAGAGGGGTTGCCAAGCTTCTAAGAAATTTCGAGTTTCCGAAATACTAGCAAATATTTTTTCACCCAATCTTGATGATACTTGGTGGTAATGATCAGTTCACAAATCCCACTTGGATCACCAAATTTTTTTCTTCTATTTGAAGCGTTCGCAAACAGTAGCAGTTTTTATATTTAGGTTTCACTCTGTTCTCTCCATATACATAGATGAATGTGGAACTCTAAATCCAATATGGTTTGTAGTAGCTCTGTGAAACTTGAAAAAGTAAAGGAGTTCCCAGTTTTGTCTCTATGATTTGTTTCCACTTCATGTAGCCCTAAGCAGAGACTGTGGAAAATCACTTTCATTGAAAGGGGTTGCCAAGCTTCCAAGAAATTAAAAGTTTCCGAAATACCAGCAAATATTTTGTCACCCAATGTTGATGATACGTGGTCGTAATGATCGGTATCCAAATCCCACTTGGCTCACCAAATTTTGTTCTTTTAGGTTGAAGCGTTCGTCTACAGTAGCAGTTTTTACATTTCGGTTTCACTCTGTTCTCTCCTATATAGATAGATGACTTTGGAACTCTAAATCCAACATGGTTTGTAGTAGCTCTTTAAAACTTGACAAAATAATGGAGTTCCCAGTTTTTTCTCTATGGTTTGTTTCCTCTTCAAGTAGCCCTAAGCACAGACTGTGTAAAAACACTTTCATTGAGAGGGGTTGCCAAGCTTCTAAGAAATTTCGAGTTTCCGAAATACTAGCAGATATTTTTTCACCCAATCTTGATGATACTTGGTGGTAATGATCAGTTCACAAATCCCACTTGGATCACCAAATTTTTTTCTTCTATTTGAAGCGTTCGCAAACAGTAGCAGTTTTTATATTTAGGTTTCACTCTGTTCTCTCCATATACATAGATGAATGTGGAACTCTAAATCCAATATGGTTTGTAGTAGCTCTGTGAAACTTGAAAAAGTAAAGGAGTTCCCAGTTTTGTCTCTATGATTTGTTTCCACTTCATGTAGCCCTAAGCAGAGACTGTGGAAAATCACTTTCATTGAAAGGGGTTGCCAAGCTTCCAAGAAATTAAAAGTTTCCGAAATACCAGCAAATATTTTGTCACCCAATGTTGATGATACGTGGTCGTAATGATCGGTATCCAAATCCCACTTGGCTCACCAAATTTTGTTCTTCTTGGTTGAAGCGTTCGTCTACATTAGCAGTTTTTATATTTAGGTTTCACTCTGTTCTCTCCTATATAGATAGATGAATTTGGAACACTAAATCCAAGATGGTTTGTAGTAGCTCTTTGAAACTTGACAAAATAAAGGAGTTCTCAGTTTTGTCTCTATGGTTTGATTAATCTTCAAGTAGCCCAAGCACAGAAAGTGGAAAAGCAATTTCATTGAGAGGGGTTGCAAAGCTTCTAAGAAATAACGAGTTTCCGAAATACCAGCAAATATTTTTTCACCCAATCTTGATGATACTTGGTGGTAAGGACAAGTACACAAATCAAACTTGGCTCACCAAATTTTGGTCTTCTAGGTTGAAGCATTCGTCTACAGTAGCACTTTTTATTTTTAGGTTTCACTCTGTTCTCTCCTTTATAGATAGATGAATTTGGAACTCTAAATCCAACATGGTTTGTAGTAGCTCTTTGAAACTTGACAAAATAAAGTAGTTTTGTCTCTATGGTTTGATTCCTCTTCAACTAGCCCTAGGCACAAACTGTGGAAAATCACTTTCATTGAGAGGGCTTGCTAAGCTTCTAAGAAATAACGAATTTCCGAAATACCAGCAAATATTTTTTCACCCAATCCTGATGATACTTGGTGGTGAAGATCGGTACACAAATCCCACTTGGCTCACCAAATTTTGTTCTTCTAGGTTTAAGCGTTCGTCTACAGTAGCAGTTTTTATATTTAGGTTTCACTCTGTTCTCTCCTATATAGATAGATGAATTTGGAACTCTAAATCCAACATGGTTTGCAGTAGCTCTTTGAAACTTGAAAAAATATAGTAGTTCTCAGTTTTGTCTCTATGTTTTTTTTCCTCTTCAAGTAGTCCTAGGCACAGACTGTGGAAAAGCACTTTCATTGAGAGGGGTTGCCAAGCTTCTAAAAAATAACGAGTTTCCGAAATACCAGCAAATATTTTTTCACCCAATCTTGATGATACTTGGTGGTAAGGACAAGTACACAAATCAAACTTGGCTCACCAAATTCTGGTCTTCTAGGTTGAAGCATTCGTCTACAGTAGCACTTTTTATTTTTAGGTTTCACTCTGTTCTCTCCTATATAGATAGATGAATTTGGAACTCTAAATCCAACATGGTTTGTAGTAGCTCTTTGAAACTTGACAAAATAAAGTAGTTTTGTCTCTATGGTTTGATTCCTCTTCAACTAGCCCTAGGCACAAACTGTGGAAAATCACTTTCATTGAGAGGGCTTGCTAAGCTTCTAAGAAATAACGAATTTCCGAAATACCAGCAAATATTTTTTCACCCAATCCTGATGATACTTGGTGGTGAAGATCGGTACACAAATCCCACTTGGCTCACCAAATTTTGTTCTTCTAGGTTGAAGCGTTCGTCTACAGTAGCAGTTTTTATATTTAGGTTTCACTCTGTTCTCTCCTATATAGATAGATGAATTTGGAACTCTAAATCCAACATGGTTTGCAGTAGCTCTTTGAAACTTGAAAAAATATAGTAGTTCTCAGTTTTGTCTCTATGTTTTTTTTCCTCTTCAAGTAGTCCTAGGCACAGACTGTGGAAAAGCACTTTCATTGAGAGGGGTTGCCAAGCTTCTAAAAAATAACGAATTTCCGAAATACCAGCAAATATTTTTTCACCCAATCTTGATGATACTTGGTGGTAATGATCAGTACACCAATCCCACTTGGCTCACCAAAATTTGTTCTTCTAGGTTGAAGGGTTCGTTTACAGTAGCAGTTTTTATTTTAAGGTTTCACTCTGTTCTCTACTATATAGATAGATGAATTTGGATCTCTAAATCCAACATGGTTTGTAGTAGCTCTTTGAAACTTGACAAAATAAAGGAGTTCTTAGTTTTGTCTCTATGGATTGTTTACTCTTCAAGTAGCCCTAGGCCCTGACTGTGGAAAAGCACTTTCATTGAGAGGGGTTGACAAGCTTCTAAAAAATAACGAGTTTCCGAAATACCAGCAAATATTTTTCCACCCAATCTTTATGATACTTGGTGGTGATGATCAGTACACAAATCCCACATGGCTCACCAAATTTTGTTCTTCTAGGTTGAAGCGTTCGTCTAATGTAGCAGTTTTTATGTTTAGGTTTCACCCTGTTTTCTCCTATATAGATAGATGAATTTGGAACTGTAAATCCACCATGGTTTGTAGTAGCTCTTTGAAACTCTACAAAAAAAAGGAGTTCTCAGTTTTGTCTCTATGGTTTTTTTTTTCTTAGAGTAGCCCTAGGCACAGAGTGTGGAAAAGCACTTTCATTGAGAGGTGTTGTCAAGCTTCTAAGAAATAGCGATTTTCCGAAATACCAGCAAATATTTTTTCACCCAATGTCGATGATACTTGGTGGTAATGATCTGTACACAAATCCCACTTGGCTCTCCAAATTTTGTTCTTCTACTTTGAAGTGTTCGTCTACAGTAGACGTTTTTATATTTAGGTTTCACTCTGTTCTCTGCTATATAGATAGATGAATTTGGAACTCTAAATCCAACATGGTTTGTAGTAGCTCTTTGAAACTTGACAAAATAAAGGAGTTCTCAGTTTTGTCTCTATGGTTTGTTTCCTCTTCAAGTAGCCCTAGGCACAGATGGTGGAAAAGCACTTTCATTGAGAGGGGTTGCCAAGCTTAAAAGAAAATACGAGTTTACATAATACCAGCAAATATTTTTTCACCCAATGTTGATGATACATGGTGGTAATGACAACTACACAATTCCCCCTTGGCTCACCAAATTTTGTTTTTCTAGGTTGAAGCGTTCGTTTACAGTAGCACTTTTTATTTTTAGGTTTCACTCTGTTCTCTCCAATATAGATAGATGAATAAGGAACTCTAAATCCAACATGTTTTGTAGTAGCTCTTTGAAAGTTGACAAAATAAAGGAGGTCTCAGTTTTGTCTCTATGGTTTGTTTCCTCTTCAAGTAGCCCTAGGCACAGACTGTGGAAAAGCACTTTCATTGAGAGGTGTTTCCAAGCTTCTAAGAAATAACGAGTTTCCGAAATACCAGCAAATATTTTTTCACCCAATGTTGATGATACTTGTTGGTAATGATCAGGACACAAATCCCACTTGGCTCACCAAATTTTGTTTTTCTGGGTTGAAGCGTTCGTCTACAGTAGCAGTTTTGATATTTAGGTTTCACTCTGTTCTCTCCTATAGAGATAGATGAATTGGGACCTCTAAATTCCACATGGTGTGTAATTGCACTTTAAAACTTGACAAAATAAAGGAGTTCTCAGTTTTGACTCTATGGTTTGTTTCCTCTTCAAGTCGCCCTAGGCACAGACTGTGGAAAAGCACTTTCATTGAAAGGGGTTGCCAAGCTTCCAAGAAATTACGAGTTTCCGAAATACCAGCAAATATTTTTTCATCCAATGTTCATCATTTGTGTGGTTATGAAAACTACACAAATCCCACTTGGCTCACCAAATTTTGTTCTTCTAGGTTGAAGCGTTCGTTTACAGTAGCAGTTTATATTTTTAGGATTCACTCTGTTCTCTCCTATATAGACAGATGAATTTGGAACTCTAAATCCAACATGGTTTGTAGTACCTCTTTGAAACTCTACAAAATAAAGAGTTCTCAGTTTTGTCTCTATGTTTTGTTTCCTCTTAGAGTAGCCCTAGGCCCAGAGTGTGGAAAAGCACTTTCAATGAGAGGTGTTGTCAAGCTTCTAAGAAATAACGATTTTCCGAAATACCAGCAAATATTTTTTCATCCAATATCGATGATACTTGGTGGTAACGATCTGTACACAAATCCCACTTGGCTCACCAAATTTTGTTCTTCTACTTTGAAGTGTTCGTCTACAGTAGCCGTTTTTATATTTAGGTTTCACTCTGTTCTCTGCTATATAGATAGATGAATTTGGAACTCTAAATCCAACATGGTTTGTAGTGGCTCTTTGAAACTTGACAAAATAAAGGAGTTCTCAGTTTTGTCTCAATATTTGTTTCCGCTTAAAGTAGCCCTAAGCAGAGACTGTTGAAGAGCACTTTCATTGATGGGGGTTGCAAATCTTCCAAGAAAATACGAGTTTCTGAAATAGCAGCAAATATTTTTTCACCCAAACTTGATGATACGTGGTGGTAATGACAAGTCCACAAATCCCTCTTTGCTCACCAAATATTGTTCTACTAGGTTGAAGCGTTCATTTACAGTCACAGTTTTTATTTTTAGGTTTCACTCTGTTCTCTCCTATATAGATAGATGAATTTGGAACTCTAAATCCAACATGGTTTGTAGTAGCTCTTTGAAACTTTAACAAATAAAGAAGTTCTCAGTTTTGTCTCTATGGTTTGTTTCCTCTTCAAGAAGCCCTAAGCAGAGACTGTGGAAAAGCACTTTCATTGAAAGGCATTGCAAGCTTCCAAGAAATTACGATTTTCCGAAATTCCAGCAAATATTTTTTCACCCAATGTTGATGATACTTGTTGGTAATGATCAGTACACAAATCCCACTTGGCTCACCAAATTTTGTTTTTCTGGGTTGAAGCGTTCGTCTACAGTAGCAGTTTTGATATTTAGGTTTCACTCTGTTCTCTCCTATAGAGATAGATGAATTGGGACCTCTAAATTCCACATGGTGTGTAATTGCACTTTAAAACTTGACAAAATAAAGGAGTTCTCAGTTTTGACTCTATGGTTTGTTTCCTCTTCAAGTCGCCCTAGGCACAGACTGTGGAATAGCACTTTCATTGAAAGGGGTTGCCAAGCTTCCAAGAAATTACGAGTTTCCGAAATACCAGCAAATATTTTTTCACCCAATGTTCATCATTTGTGTGGTTATGAAAAGTACACAAATCCCACTTGGCTCACCAAATTTTGTTCTTCTAGGATGAAGCGTTCGTTTACAGTAGCAGTTTATATTTTTAGGATTCACTCTGTTCTCTCCTATATAGACAGATGAATTTGGAACTCTAAATCCAACATGGTTTGTAGTACCTCTTTGAAACTCTACAAAATAAAGAGTTCTCAGTTTTGTCTCTATGGTTTGTTTCCTCTTAGAGTAGCCCTAGGCCCAGAGTGTGGAAAAGCACTTTCAATGAGAGGTGTTGTCAAGCTTCTAAGAAATAACGATATTCCGAAATACCAGCAAATATTTTTTCACCCAATATCGATGATACTTGGTGGTAACGATCTGTACACAAATCCCACTTGGCTCACCAAATTTTGTTCTTCTACTTTGAAGTGTTCGTCTACAGTAGCCGTTTTTATATTTAGGTTTCACTCTGTTCTTTCGTATATAGAAAGATGAATTTGGAACTCTAAATCCAACATGGTTTGTAGTGGCTCTTTGAAACTTTACAAAATAAAGGAGTTCTCAGTTTTGTCTCAATATTTGTTTCTGCTTAAAGTAGCCCTAAGCAGAGACTGTTGAAGAGCACTTTCATTGATGGGGGTTGCAAATCTTCCAAGAAAATACGAGTTTCCGAAATAGCAGCAAATATTTTTTCACCCTAACTTGATGATACGTGGTGGTAATGACAAGTCCAGAAATCCCTCTTTGCTCACCAAATATTGTTCTACTAGGTTGAAGCGTTCATTTACAGTCACAGTTTTTATTTTTAGGTTTCACTCTGTTCTCTCCTATATAGATAGATGAATTTGGAACTCTAAATCCAACATGGTTTGTAGTAGCTCTTTGAAACTTTAACAAATAAAGAAGTTCTCAGTTTTGTCTCTATGGTTTGTTTCCTCTTCAAGAAGCCCTAAGCAGAGACTGTGGAAAAGCACTTTCATTGAAAGGCATTGCAAGCTTCCAAGAAATTACGATTTTCCGAAATTCCAGCAAATATTTTTTCACCCAATCTTGATGATACGTGGTGGTAATGACAAGTACACAAATCCCACTTGGCTCAACAAATTTTGTTCTTCTAGTTTTAAGCGTTCATCTATAGTAGCCATTTTTATATTTAGGTTTCACTCTGTTCTCTCCCATATAGACAGATGAATTTGGAACTCTAAATCCAATATGGTTTGTAGTAGCTCTTTGAAACTTGACAAAATAAAGGAGTTCTCAGTTTTGTGTCTATGATTTGTTTCCGCTTCAAGTAGCCCTAAAAAGAGTCTGTGGAAGAACACTTTCATTGAGAGGGGTTGCCAAGCTTCCAAGAGATTACGATTTTCCGAAATACCAGCAAATATTTTGTAACCCAATATTCATGATACTTTGTCATATTGATCTTTACACAAATCCCACTTGGCTCATCAAATTTTGTTCTGCTAGGTTGAAGCGTTCGTCTACAGTAGCAGTTTTTATATTTAGGTTTCACTCTGTTCTCTGCTATATAGATAGATGAATTTGGAACTCTAAATCCAACATGGTTTGTAGTAGCTCTTTGAAACTTGACAAAATAAAGGAGTTCTCAGTTTTGACTCTATGGTTTGTTTCCTCTTCAAGTAGCCCTTGCGCAGGCTGTTGAAAAGCACTTACACTGAGAGGGGTTGTCAAGCTTCTAAGATATAACGAGTTTCCGAAATACCAGCAAATATTTTTTCACCCAATCTTGATGATATTTGGTGGTAAGGACATGTACACAAATTCCACTTGGCTCACCAAATTTTGTTCTTCTAGGTTGAAGCATTCGTCTAAAGTAGCAGTTTTTATTTTTAGGTTACACTCTGTTCTCTCATATATAGATAGATGAATTTGGAACTCTAAATCAAACATGGTTTGTAGTAGCTCTTTGAAACTTGACAAAATAAAGGAGTTCTCAGTTTTGTCTCTATGATTTGTTTCCTCTTCAAGTAGCCCTAGACACAGACCTTGGAAAAGCACTTTCATTGAGAGGGGTTGCCAAGCTTCCAAGAAAATACGAGTTTCCGAAATACCAGAAAGTATTTTTTCAACCAATGTTGATGATACGTGGTGGTTATGACAATTACACAAATCCCACTTGGCTCACCAAGTTTTGTTCTTCTAGTTTGAAGCGTTCGTTTACAGTAGCAGTTTTTATTTTTAGGTTTTACTCTGTTCTCTCCTATATAGATAGATGAATTTGGAACTCTAAATCCAACATGGTTTGTAGTACCTCTTTGAAAGTTGACAAAATAAAGGATTTCTCAGTTTTGTCTCTATGGTTTGTTTCCTCTTCAAGTAGCCCTAGGCACAGACTGTGGAAAAGGACTTTCATTGAGAGGGGTTGCCAAGCTTCTAAGAAATAACGAGTTTCCGAAATACCAGCAAATATTTTTTCACCCAATGTTGATGATACTTGTTGGTAATGATCAGTACACAAATCCCACTTGGCTCACCAAATTTTGTTTTTCTGGGTTGAAGCGTTCGTCTACAGTAGCAGTTTTGATATTTAGGTTTCACTCTGTTCTCTCCTATAGAGATAGATGAATTTGGAACTCTAAATTCCATATGGTGTGTAATTGCACTTTAAAACTTGACAAAATAAATGAGTTCTCAGTTTTGTCTCTATGGTTTCTTTCCTCTTGAATTCGACCTAGGCACAGACTGTGGAATGGCACTTTCATTGAGAGGGGTTGCCAAGCTTCCAAGAAATTACGAGTTTCCGAAATACCAGCAAATATTTTTTCACCAAATCTTGATGATACTTGGTCATAAGGACAAGTACACAAATCCCACTTGGCTCACCATTTTTGTTCTTCTAGGTTGAAGAATTCGTCTACAGTAGCAGTATTTATTTTTAGGTTTCACTCTGTACTCTCCTATATAGATATATGAATTTGGAACTCTAAATCCAATATGGTTTGTAGTAGCTCTTTGAAACTTCACAAAATAAAGGAGTTCTCAGTTTTGTCTCTATGATTTGTTTCCGCTTCAAGTAGCCCTAAGCAGAGACTGTGGAAAAGCACTTTCATTGAGAGAGGTTGCTAAGCTTCCAAGAAATAAGGAGTTTCCGAAATACCAGCAAATATTTTTTCACGCAATCTTGATGACACTGGGTGATAATGATCAGTACACAAATCCCACTTGGCTCACCAAATTTTGTTCTTCTATTTGAAGCGTTCGCAAACAGTAGCAGTTTTTATATTTAGGTTTCACTCTGTTCTCTCCATATACATAGATGAATTTGGAACTCTAAATCCAATATGGTTTGTAGTAGCTCTGTGAAACTTGAAAAAGTAAAGGAGTTCTCAGTTTTGTCTCTATGATTTGTTTCCACTTCATGTAGCCCTAAGCAGAGACTGTGGAAAAGCACTTTCATTGAAAGGGGTTGCCAAGCTTCCAAGAAATTAAAAGTTTCCGAAATACCAGCAAATATTTTGTCACCCAATGTTGATGATACGTGGTGGTAATGATCGGTATCCAAATCCCACTTGGCTCACCAAATTTTGTTCTTCTAGGTTGAAGCGTTCATCTACAGTAGCAGTTTTTATATTTAGGTTTCACTCTGTTCTCTCCTATATAGATAGATGAATTTGCAACTCAAAGTCCAAGATGGTTTGTAGTAGCTCTTTGAAACTTGACAAAATAATGGAGTTCTCAGTTTTGTCTCTATGGTTTGATTCCTCTTCAAGTAGCCCAAGCACAGAAAGTGGAAAAGCAATTTCATTGAGAGGGGTTGCAAAGCTTCTAAGAAATAACGAGTTTCCGAATTACTAGCAAATATTTTTTCTCTGCTATATAGATAGATGAATTTGGAACTCGAAATCCAACATGGTTTGTAGTAGCTCTTTGAAACTTGAAAAAATAAAGGAGTTCTCAGTTTTGTCTCTATGGTTTGATTCCGCTTCAAGTAGCCCTAAGCAGAGACTGTGGAAAAGCAATTTCATTGAGAGGGGTTGCAAAGCTTATAAGAAATAACGAGTTTCCGAATTACCAGCAAATATTTTTTCACCCAATGTTGATGATACGTGGTGGTGAAGATCGGTACACAAATCCCACTTTGCTCACCAAATTTTGTTCTTCTTGGTTGAATCGTTCGTCAACAGTAGCAGTTTTTATATTTAGGTTTCACTCTGTTCCCTGCTATATAGATAGATGAATTTGGAACTCTAAATCCAACATGGTTTGTAGTAGCTCTTTGAAACTTGACAAAATAAAGGAGTTCTCAGTTTTGTCTCTATGGTTTGTTTTCACTTCAAGTAGCCCTAGGCACAGACTGTTTAAAAGCACTTTCATTGAGAGGGGTTGCCAAGCTTCTAAGAAATAACGATTTTCCGAAATACCAGCAAATATTTTTTCACCCAATCTTGATGATACTTGGTGGTAAGGACAAGTACACAAATCAAACTTGGCTCACAAAATTTTGGTCCCCTATGTTGAAGCATTCGTCTACAGTAGCACTTTTTATTTTTAGGTTTCACTCTGTTCTCTCCTATATAGATAGATGAATTTGGAACTCTAAATCCAACATGGTTTGTAGTAGCTCTTTGAAACTTGACAAAATAAAGGAGTCTTGTCTCTATGGTTTGATTCCTCTTCAACTAGCCCTAGGCACAAACTGTGGAAAAGCACTTTCATTGAGAGGGCTTGCTAAGCTTCTAAGAAATAACGAGTTTCCGAAATACCAGCAAATATTTTTTCACCCAAACCTAATGATACTTGGTGGTGATGATCAGTACACAAATCCCACTTGGCTAACCAAATTTTGTTCTTCTAGGTTGAAGCGTTTGTCTAGAGTAGCAATTTTTATATTTAGGTTTCACTCTGTTCTCTCCTATATAGATAGATGAATTTGGAACTCTAAATCCAACATGGTTTGTAGTAGCTCTTTGAAAGTTGACAAAATAAAGGAGTTCTTAGTTTTGTCTCTATGATTTGTTTCCTCTGCAAGTAGACCTAAGCAGTGACTGTGGAAAAGCACTTTCCTTGAGAGGGGTTGCCAAGGTTCCAACAAATTACGAGTTTCCGAAATACCAGCAAATATTTTTTCACCCAATGTTGATGATACTTGGTGGTGAAGATCGGTACACTAATCCCACTTGGCTCACCAAATTTTGTTCTTCTAGGTTGAAGCGTTCGTCTACAGTAGCAGTTTTTATATTTAGGATTCACTCTGTTCTCTCCTATATAGATAGATGAATTTGGAACTCTAAATCCAACATGGTTTGCAGTAGCTCTTTGAAACTTGAAAAAATATAGTAGTTCTCAGTTTTGTCTCTATGTTTTTTTTCCTCTTCAAGTAGTCCTAGGCACAGACTGTGGAAAAGCACTTTCATTGAGAGGGGTTGCCAAGCTTCTAAAAAATAACAAGTTTCCGAAATACCAGCAAATATTTTTTCACCCAATCTTGATGATACTTGGTGGTAATGATCAGTACACCAATCCCACTTGGCTCACCAAATTTTGTTCTTCTAGGTTGAAGGGTTCGTTTACAGTAGCAGTTTTTATTTTAAGGTTTCACTCTGTTCTCTACTATATAGATAGATGAATTTGGATCTCTAAATCCAACATGGTTTGTAGTAGCTCTTTGAAACTTGACAAAATAAAGGAGTTCTCAGTTTTGTCTCTATGATTTGTTTCCACTTCAAGTAGCCCTAAGCAGTGACTGTGGAAAAGCACTTTCATTGAGAGGGGTTGCCATGCTTCCAAGAAATTAGGAGTTTCCGAAATACCAGCAAATATTTTTTCACCCAATCTTGATGATACTTGGTGTTGATGATTGGTACACAAATCCCACTTGGCTCACCAAATTTTGTTCTTCTATGTTGAAGCGTTCGTCTACTGTAGCAGTTTTTATGTTTAGGTTTCACTCTGTTCTCTCCTATATAGATAGATGAATTTGGAACTGTAAATCCACCATGGTTTGTAGTAGCTCTTTGAAACTCTACAAAATAAAGGAGTTCTCAGTTTTGTCTCTATGGTTTTTTTCCTCGTAGAGTAGCCCTAGGCACAGAGTGTGGAAAAGCACTTTCATTGAGAGGTGTTGTCAAGCTTCTAAGAAATAGCGATTTTCCGAAATACCAGCAAATATTTTTTCACCCAATGTCGATGATACTTGGTGGTAATGATCTGTACACAAATCCCACTTGGCTCACCAAATTTTGTTGTTCTACTTTGAAGTGTTCGTCTACAGTAGCCGTTTTTATATTTAGGGTTCACTCTGTTCTCTGCTATATAGATAGATGAATTTGGAACTCTAAATCCAACATGGTTTGTAGTAGCTCTTTGAAACTTGACAAAATACAGGAGTTCTCAGTTTTGTCTCTATTTTTTGTTTCCTCTTCAAGTATTCCTAGGCACAGACGGTGGAAAAGCACTTTCATTGAGAGGGGTTGCCAAGCTTCCAAGAAAATACGAGTTTACATAATACCAGCAAATATTTTTTCACCCAATGTTGATGATACGTGGTGGTAATGACAACTACACAATTCCCCCTTGCCTCACCAAATTTTGTTCTTCTAGGTTGAAGCGTTCGTTTACATTAGCACTTTTTATTTTTAGGTTTCACTCTGTTCTCTCCAATATAGATAGATGAATAAGGAACTCTAAATCCAGCATGTTTTGTAGTAGCTTTTGAAAGTTGACAAAATAAAGGAGGTCTCAGTTTTGTCTCTATGGTTTGTTTCCTCTTCAAGTAGCCCTAGGCACAGACTGTGGAAAAGCACTTTCATTGAGAGGTGTTTCCAAGCTTCAAGAAATAACGAGTTTCCGAAATACCAGCAAATATTTTTTCACCCAATGTTGATGATACTTGTTGGTAATGATCAGTACACAAATCCCACTTGGCTCACCAAATTTTGTTTTTCTGGGTTGAAGCGTTCGTCTACAGTAGCAGTTTTGATATTTAGGTTTCACTCTGTTCTCTCCTATAGAGATAGATGAATTGGGACCTCTAAATTCCACATGGTGTGTAATTGCACTTTAAAACTTGACAAAATAAAGGAGTTCTCAGTTTTGACTCTATGGTTTGTTTCCTCTTCAAGTCGCCCTAGGCACAGACTGTGGAATAGCACTTTCATTGAAAGGGGTTGCCAAGCTTCCAAGAAATTACGAGTTTCCGAAATACCAGCAAATATTTTTTTACCCAATGTTCATCATTTGTGTGGTTATGAAAAGTACACAAATCCCACTTGGCTCACCAAATTTTGTTCTTCTAGGTTGCAGCGTTCGTTTACAGTAGCAGTTTATATTTTTAGGATTCACTCTGTTGTCTCCTATATAGACAGATGAATTTGGAACTCTAAATCCAACATGGTTTGTAGTACCTCTTTGAAACTCTACAAAATAAAGAGTTCTCAGTTTTGTCTCTATGGTTTGTTTCCTCTTAGAGTAGCCCTAGGCCCAGAGTGTGGAAAAGCACTTTCAATGAGAGGTGTTGTCAAGCTTCTAAGAAATAACGATTTTCCGAAATACCAGCAAATATTTTTTCACCCAATATCGATGATACTTGGTGGTAACGATCTGTACACAAATCCCACTTGGCTCACCAAATTTTATTCTTCTACTTTGAAGTGTTCGTCTACAGTAGCCGTTTTTATATTTAGGTTTCACTCTGTTCTTTCGTATATAGAAAGATGAATTTGGAACTCTAAAACCAACATGGTTTGTAGTGGCTCTATGAAACTTGACAAAATAAAGGAGTTCTCAGTTTTGTCTCAATATTTGTTTCCGCTTAAAGTAGCCCTCAGCAGAGACTGTTGAAGAGCACTTTCATTGATGGGGGTTGCAAATCTTCCAAGAAAATACGAGTTTCCGAAATAGCAGCAAATATTTTTTCACCCAAACTTGATGATACGTGGTGGTAATGACAAGTCCACAAATCCCTCTTTGCTCACCAAATATTGTTCTACTAGGTTGAAGCGTTCATTTACAGTCACAGTTTTTATTTTTAGGTTTCACTCTGTTCTCTCCTATATAGATAGATGAATTTGGAACTCTAAATCCAACATGGTTTGTAATAGCTCTTTGAAACTTTAACAAATAAAGAAGTTCTCAGTTTTGTCTCTATGGTTTGTTTCCTCTTCAAGAAGCCCTAAGCAGAGACTGTGGAAAAGCACTTTCATTGAAAGGCATTGCAAGCTTCCAAGAAATTACGATTTTCCGAAATTCCAGCAAATATTTTTTCACCCAATGTTGATGATACTTGTTGGTAATGATCAGTACACAAATCCCACTTGGCTCACCAAATTTTGTTTTTCTGGGTTGAAGCGTTCGTGTACAGTAGCAGTTTTGATATTTAGGTTTCACTCTGTTCTCTCCTATAGTGATAGATGAATTGGGACCTCTAAATTCCACATGGTGTGTAATTGCACTTTAAAACTTGACAAAATAAATGAGTTCTCAGTTTTGTCTCTATGGTTTCTTTCCTCTTCAATTCGACCTAGGCACAGACTGTGGAATGGCACTTTCATTGAGAGGGGTTGCCAAGCTTCCAAGAAATTACGAGTTTCCGAAATACCAGCAAATATTTTTTCACCCAATCTTGATGATACTTGGTCATAAGGACAAGTACACAAATCCCACTTGGCTCACCATTTTTGTTCTTCTAGGTTGAAGAATTCGTCTACAGTAGCAGTATTTATTTTTAGGTTTCACTCTGTACTCTCCTATGTAGATATATGAATTTGGAACTCTAAATCCAATATGGTTTGTAGTAGCTCTTTGAAACTTCACAAAATAAAGAAGTTCTCAGTTTTGTCTCTATGATTTGTTTCCGCTTCAAGTAGCCCTAAGCAGAGACTGTGGAAAAGCACTTTCACTGAGAAAGGTTGCCAAGCTTCTAAAAAATAACGATTTTCCGAATTACCAGCAAATATTTTTTCACCCAATCTTGATGATACTTGTAGGTGAAGATCGGTACACAAATCCCACTTAGATCAGAAATTTTGTACTTCTAGGTTGAAGCGTTCATCTACAGTAGCAGTTTTTATTTTTAGGTTTCACTCTGTTCTCTCCTATATAGATAGATGAATTTGGAAGTCTAAATCCAACATGGTTTGTAGTAGCTTTTTGAAACTTGACAAAATAAAGCAGTTCTCAGTTTTGTCTCTATGGTTTGTTTCCTCTTCAAGTAACCCATGCACAGACTGTGGAAAAGCACTTTCATTGAGAGGTGTTGCCAAGCTTCTAAGAAATAACGAGTTTCCGAAATACCAGCAAATATTTTTTCACCCAATATCGATGATACTTGGTGGTAACGATCTGTACACAAATCCCACTTGGCTCACCAAATTTTGTTCTTCTAGGTTGACGCATTCGACTAGAGTAGCAATTTTTATATTTAGGTTTCACTCTGTTCTCTCCTATGAGATAGATGAATTTGGAACTCTAAATCCAATATGGTTTGTAGTAGCTCTTTGAAACTTGACAAAATAAAGGAGTTCTCAGTTTTGTCTCTATGATTTGTTTCCGCTTCAAGTAGCCCTAAGAAGAGACTGTGGAAAAGCACTTAAATTGAGAGGCGTTGACAAGCTTCCAAGAAATTACAAGTTTCCGAAATACCAGCAAATATTTTTTCTCCCAATCTTGATGATACGTGGTGTTAATGACAAGTCCACAAAACCCACTTGGCTCACCAAATTTTGTTCTTCTAGGTTGAAGCGTTCGTTTGCAGTAGCAGTTTTTATTTTTAGGTTTCACTCTGTTCTCTCCTATATAGATAATGAATTTGGAACTCTAAATCCAAAATGGTTTGTAGTAGCTCTTTGAAACTTGACAAAATAAGGAGTTCACAGTTTTCTCTCTGTGGTTTGTTTCCTGGTCAAGTACCCCTAAAAACAGA
Organism: Callospermophilus lateralis; assembly: GCF_048772815.1. Taxonomy (NCBI): domain Eukaryota; kingdom Metazoa; phylum Chordata; class Mammalia; order Rodentia; family Sciuridae; genus Callospermophilus; species Callospermophilus lateralis. The sequence goes on from NW_027517345.1 coordinate 31,236, forward strand.
CTGTGGAAAAGCACTTTCATTGAGTGGGGTTTTCAAGCTTCTAAGAAATAACGAGTTTCCGAAATACCAGCAAATATTTTTTTCACGCATTCTTGATGACAATTGGTGGTAATCATCAGTACAAAAATCCCACTTGGCTCACCAAATTTTGTTCTTCTAGGTTGAAGCGTTCATCTACAGTAGCAGTTTTTATATTTAGGTTTCACTCTGTTCTCTCCTATATAGATAAATGAATTTGGAACTCTAAATCCAATATGGTTTGTTGTAGCTCTTTGAAACTTGACAAAGTAAAGGAGTTCTCAGTTTTGTCTCTATGATTTGTTTCCGCTTCATATAGCCCTAAGCAGAGATTGTGGAATAGCACTTTCATTGAAAGGGGTTGCCAATCTTCCAATAAATTACGAGTTTCCGAAATACCAGCAAATATTTTGTCACCCAAGATTGATGATACGTGGTGGTAATGATCGGTACACAAATCCCACTTGGCTCACCAAATTTTGTTCTTCTAGGTTGAAGCGTTCGTCTACAGTAGCAGTTTTTATATTTAGGTTTCACTCTGTTCTCTGCTATATAGATAGATGAATTTGGATCTCTAAATCCAACATGGTTTGTAGTAGCTCTTTGAAACTTGACAAAATGAAGGAGTTTTCAGTTTTGTCTCTATGTTTTTTTCCTCTTCAAGTAGCCCTAAGCATAGACGGTGGAAAAGCATTTTCATTGAGTGGGGTTGCCAAGTTTCTAAGAAATAACGAGTTTTTGAAATACCAGCAAATAATTTTTCACCCGATGTTGATGATACTTGGTGGTAATGATCAGTACACAAATCCCACTTGGCTCACCAAATCTTGTTCTTCTAGGTTGAAGCGTTCGTCTACAGTAGCAGTTTTTATGTTTAGGTTTCACTCTGTTCTCTAGTATATGATAGATGAATTTGGAACTATAAATCCAACTTGGTTTGTAGTAGCTCTTCAAAAGTTGACAAAATAAAGAAGTTCTCAGTTTTGTCTCTATGGTTTGTTTCCTCTTCAAGTAGCCCTAGGCACAGACTGTGGAAAAGCACTTTCATTGAGAGGGGTTGCCAAGCTTCTAAGAAATAACGAGTTTCTGAAATACAAGCAAATATTTTTTCACCCAATCTTGATGATACTTGGTGGTAATGATCGGAACACAAATCCCACTTGACTCAACAAATTTTGTTCTTCTAGGTTGATGCGTTCCTTTTCAGTAGCAGTTTTTAATTTTAGGTTTCACTCTGTTCTCTCCTATATAGATAGATGAATTTGGAACTCTAAATCCAACATGGTTTGTAGTACCTTTTTGAAACTTGACAAAATAAAGTTGTTCTCAGTTTTGTCTCTATGGTTTGTTTCCTGTTCAAGTAGCCCATGCACAGACTGTGGAAAAGCACTTTCATTGAGAGGTGTTGCCAAGCTTCTAAGAAATAACGAGTTTCCGAAATACCAGCAAATATTTTTTCACCCAATCTTGATGATACTTGGTGGTAAGGACACGTACACAAATCCCACTTGGCTCACCTAATTTTGTTCTTCTAGGTTGAAGCGTTCGTCTACTGTAGCAGTTTATATTTAGGATTCCCTCTGTTCTCTCCTATATAGATAGATGAATTTGAAACTCTAAATCCAACGTGGTTTGTAGTAGCTCTTTGAAGCTTGACAAAATAAAGAAGTTCTTGGTTTGTCTGTATGGATTGTTTCCTCTTCAAGTAGCCCTAGGCCCTGACTTTGGAAAAGAACTTTCATTGAGAGGGGTTGCCAAGCTTCCAAGAAATTACGAGTTTCCGAAATACCAGCAAATATTTTTTCAACCAATCTTGATGATACTTGGTGGTGATGATCAGTACACAAATCCCACTTGGCTCATCAAATTTTGTTCTTCTAGGTTGAAGCGTTCGTCTACCTTAGCAGTTTTTATATTTAGGTTTCACTCTGTTCTCTCCTATATAGATAGATGAATTTCAAACTCTAAATCCAACATGGTCCGTAGTAGCTATTTGAAACTTGACAATACAAAGGAGTTCTCAGTTTTGTCTCTACGAATTCTTTCCGCTTCACGTAGCCCTAAGCAGTGACTGTGGAAAAGCACTTTCATTGAGAGGGGTTGCCAAGCTTCCGAGAAATTACAAGTTTCCGAAATACCAGCAAATATTTTTCACCCATTCTTGATGATACTTGGTGTTAAGGACAAATACACAAATTTCACTTGGCGCACCAACTTTTGTTCTTCTAGGTTGAAGCATTCGTCTACAGTAGCAGTTTTTATTTTTAGTTTCACTCTGTTCTCTCCCATATAGATATATGAATTTGGAACTCTAAATCCAACATGGTTTGTAGCAGCTCTTTGAAACGTGACAAAATAAAGGAGTTTTCAGTTTTGTCTCTATGGTTTGTTGTCTCTTAAAGTAGCCCAAGGCACAGACAGTGGAAAAGCACTTTCATTGAAAGGGGTTGCCAAGCTTCCAAGAAATTACGAGTTTCCGAAATACCAGCATATAGTTTTTTCACCCAATGCTGATGATAAGTGGTGGTAATAACAAGTACACAAATCCCACTTGGCTCAACAAATTTTGTTCTTCTAGGTTGATGCGTTCGTTTACAGTAGCAGTTTTTATTTTTAGGTTTCACTCTGTTCTCTCCTATATGATAGATGAATTTGGAACTATAAATCCAACTTGGTTTGTAGTAGCTATTCAAAAGTTGACAAAATAAAGAAGTTCTCAGTTTTGTCTCTATGGTTTGTTTCCTCTTCAAGTAGCCCTAGGCACAGACTGTGGAAAAGCACTTTCATTGAGAGGGGTTGCCAAGCTTCTAAGAAATAACGAGTTTCTGAAATACAAGCAAATATTTTTTCACCCAATCTTGATGATACTTGGTGGTAATGATCGGTACACAAATCCCACTTGACTCAACAAATTTTGTTCTTCTAGGTTGATGCGTTCGTTTTCAGTAGCAGTTTTTACTTTTAGGTTTCACTCTGTTCTCTCGTATATAGATAGATGAATTTGGAAGTCTAAATCCAACATGGTTTGTAGTAGCTTTTTGAAACTTGACAAAATAAAGCAGTTCTCAGTTTTGTCTCTATGGTTTGTTTCCTCTTCAAGTAACCCATGCACAGACTGTGGAAAAGCACTTTCATTGAGAGGTGTTGCCAAGCTTCTAAGAAATAACGAGTCTCCGAAATACCAGCAAATATTTTTTCACCCAATATCGATGATACTTGGTGGTAACGATCTGTACACAAATCCCACTTGGCTCACCAAATTTTGTTCTTCTAGGTTGACGCATTCGACTAGAGTAGCAATTTTTATATTTAGGTTTCACTCTGTTCTCTCCTATGAGATAGATGAATTTGGAACTCTAAATCCAATATGGTTTGTAGTAGCTCTTTGAAACTTGACAAAATAAAGGAGTTCTCAGTTTTGTCTCTATGATTTGTTTCCGCTTCAAGTATCCCTAAGAAGAGACTGTGGAAAAGCACTTAAATTGAGAGGCGTTGACAAGCTTCCAAGAAATTACAAGTTTCCGAAATACCAGCAAATATTTTTTCTCCCAATCTTGATGATACGTGGTGGTAATGACAAGTCCACAAAACCCACTTGGCTCACCAAATTTTGTTCTTCTAGGTTGAAGCGTTCGTTTGCAGTAGCAGTTTTTATTTTTAGGTTTCACTCTGTTCTCTCCTATATAGATAATGAATTTGGAACTCTAAATCCAAAATGGTTTGTAGTAGCTCTTTGAAACTTGACAAAATAAGGAGTTCACAGTTTTCTCTCTGTGGTTTGTTTCCTGGTCAAGTACCCCTAAAAACAGACTGTGGAAAAGCACTTTCATTGAGTGGGGTTTTCAAGCTTCTAAGAAATAACGAGTTTCCGAAATACCAGCAAATATTTTTTTCACGCATTCTTGATGACAATTGGTGGTAATCATCAGTACAAAAATCCCACTTGGCTCACCAAATTTTGTTCTTCTAGGTTGAAGCGTTCATCTACAGTAGCAGTTTTTATATTTAGGTTTCACTCTGTTCTCTCCTATATAGATAAATGAATTTGGAACTCTAAATCCAATATGGTTTGTTGTAGCTCTTTGAAACTTGACAAAGTAAAGGAGTTCTCAGTTTTGTCTCTATGATTTGTTTCCGCTTCATATAGCCCTAAGCAGAGATTGTGGAATAGCACTTTCATTGAAAGGGGTTGCCAATCTTCCAATAAATTACGAGTTTCCGAAATACCAGCAAATATTTTGTCACCCAAGATTGATGATACGTGGTGGTAATGATCGGTACACAAATCCCACTTGGCTCACCAAATTTTGTTCTTCTAGGTGAAGCGTTCGTCTACAGTAGCAGTTTTTATATTTAGGTTTCACTCTGTTCTCTGCTATATAGATAGATGAATTTGGATCTCTAAATCCAACATGGTTTGTAGTAGCTCTTTGAAACTTGACAAAATGAAGGAGTTTTCAGTTTTGTCTCTATGTTTTTTTCCTCTTCAAGTAGCCCTAAGCATAGACGGTGGAAAAGCATTTTCATTGAGTGGGGTTGCCAAGTTTCTAAGAAATAACGAGTTTTTGAAATACCAGCAAATAATTTTTCACCCGATGTTGATGATACTTGGTGGTAATGATCAGTACACAAATCCCACTTGGCTCACCAAATTTTGTTCTTCTAGGTTGAAGCGTTCGTCTACAGTAGCAGTTTTTATGTTTAGGTTTCACTCTGTTCTCTAGTATATGATAGATGAATTTGGAACTATAAATCCAACTTGGTTTGTAGTAGCTCTTCAAAAGTTGACAAAATAAAGAAGTTCTCAGTTTTGTCTCTATGGTTTGTTTCCTCTTCAAGTAGCCCTAGGCACAGACTGTGGAAAAGCACTTTCATTGAGAGGGGTTGCCAAGCTTCTAAGAAATAACGAGTTTCCGAAATACAAGCAAATATTTTTTCACCCAATCTTGATGATACTTGGTGGTAATGATCGGAACACAAATCCCACTTGACTCACCAAATTTTGTTCTTCTAGGTTGATGCGTTCGTTTTCAGTAGCAGTTTTTAATTTTAGGTTTCACTCTGTTCTCTCCTATATAGATAGATGAATTTGGAACTCTAAATCCAACATGGTTTGTAGTACCTTTTTGAAACTTGACAAAATAAAGTAGTTCTCAGTTTTGTCTCTATGGTTTGTTTCCTGTTCAAGTAGCCCATGCACAGACTGTGGAAAAGCACTTTCATTGAGAGGTGTTGCCAAGCTTCTAAGAAATAACGAGTTTCCGAAATACCAGCAAATATTTTTACACCCAATCCTGATGATACTTGGTGCTAAGGACACGTACACAAATCCCACTTGGCTCACCTAATTTTGTTCTTCTAGGTTGAAGCGTTCGTCTACTGTAGCAGTTTATATTTAGGATTCCCTCTGTTCTCTCCTATATAGATAGATGAATTTGAAACTCTAAATCCAACGTGGTTTGTAGTAGCTCTTTGAAGCTTGACAAAATAAAGAAGTTCTTGGTTTGTCTGTATGGATTGTTTCCTCTTCAAGTAGCCCTAGGCCCTGACTTTGGAAAAGAACTTTCATTGAGAGGGGTTGCCAAGCTTCCAAGAAATTACGAGTTTCCGAAATACCAGCAAATATTTTTTCACCCAATGTTGATGATACTTGGTGGTGATGATCAGTACACAAATCCCACTTGGCTCATCAAATTTTGTTCTTCTAGGTTGAAGCGTTCGTCTACCTTAGCAGTTTTTATATTTAGGTTTCACTCTGTTCTCTCCTATATAGATAGATGAATTTCAAACTCTAAATCCAACATGGTCCGTAGTAGCTATTTGAAAACTTGACAATACAAAGGAGTTCTCAGTTTTGTCTCTACGAATTCTTTCCGCTTCACGTAGCCCTAAGCAGTGACTGTGGAAAAGCACTTTCATTGAGAGGGGTTGCCAAGCTTCCGAGAAATTACAAGTTTCCGAAATACCAGCAAATATTTTTCACCCATTCTTGATGATACTTGGTGTTAAGGACAAATACACAAATTTCACTTGGCGCACCAACTTTTGTTCTTCTAGGTTGAAGCATTCGTCTACAGTAGCAGTTTTTATTTTTAGTTTCACTCTGTTCTCTCCCATATAGATATATGAATTTGGAACTCTAAATCCAACATGGTTTGTAGCAGCTCTTTGAAACGTGACAAAATAAAGGAGTTTTCAGTTTTGTCTCTATGGTTTGTTGTCTCTTAAAGTAGCCCAAGGCACAGACAGTGGAAAAGCACTTTCATTGAAAGGGGTTGCCAAGCTTCCAAGAAATTACGAGTTTCCGAAATACCAGCATATAGTTTTTTCACCCAATGCTGATGATAAGTGGTGGTAATAACAAGTACACAAATCCCACTTGGCTCAACAAATTTTGTTCTTCTAGGTTGATGCGTTCGTTTACAGTAGCAGTTTTTATTTTTAGGTTTCACTCTTTTCTCTCCTATATGATAGATGAATTTGGAACTATAAATCCAACTTGGTTTGTAGTAGCTATTCAAAAGTTGACAAAATAAAGAAGTTCTCAGTTTTGTCTCTATGGTTTGTTTCCTCTTCAAGTAGCCCTAGGCACAGACTGTGGAAAAGCACTTTCATTGAGAGGGGTTGCCAAGCTTCTAAGAAATAACGAGTTTCCGAAATACAAGCAAATATTTTTTCACCCAATCTTGATGATACTTGGTGGTAATGATCGGTACACAAATCCCACTTGACTCACCAAATTTTGTTCTTCTAGGTTGATGCGTTCGTTTTCAGTAGCAGTTTTTACTTTTAGGTTTCACTCTGTTCTCTCGTATATAGATAGATGAATTTGGAAGTCTAAATCCAACATGGTTTGTAGTAGCTTTTTGAAACTTGACAAAATAAAGCAGTTCTCAGTTTTGTCTCTATGGTTTGTTTCCTCTTCAAGTAACCCATGCACAGACTGTGGAAAAGCACATTCATTGAGAGGTGTTGCCAAGCTTCTAAGAAATAACGAGTTTCCGAAATACCAGCAAATATTTTTTCACCCAATATCGATGATACTTGGTGGTAACGATCTGTACACAAATCCCACTTGGCTCACCAAATTTTGTTCTTCTAGGTTGACGCATTCGACTAGAGTAGCAATTTTTACATTTAGGTTTCACTCTGTTCTCTCCTATGAGATAGATGAATTTGGAACTCTAAATCCAATATGGTTTGTAGTAGCTCTTTGAAACTTGACAAAATAAAGGAGTTCTCAGTTTTGTCTCTATGATTTGTTACCGCTTCAAGTAGCCCTAAAAAGAGACTGTGGAAAAGCACTTAAATTGAGAGGCGTTGACAAGCTTCCAAGAAATTACAAGTTTCCGAAATACCAGCAAATATTTTGTCACCCAAGATTGATGATACGTGGTGGTAATGACAAGTCCACAAAACCCACTTGGCTCACCAAATTTTGTTCTTCTAGGTTGAAGCGTTCGTCTACAGTAGCAGTTTTTATATTTAGGTTTCACTCTGTTCTCTGCTATATAGATAGATGAATTTGGATCTCTAAATCCAACATGGTTTGTAGTAGCTCTTTGAAACTTGACAAAATGAAGGAGTTTTCAGTTTTGTCTCTATGTTTTTTTCCTCTTCAAGTAGCCCTAAGCATAGACGGTGGAAAAGCATTTTCATTGAGTGGGGTTGCCAAGTTTCTAAGAAATAACGAGTTTTTGAAATACCAGCAAATAATTTTTCACCCGATGTTGATGATACTTGGTGGTAATGATCAGTACACAAATCCCACTTGGCTCACCAAATTTTGTTCTTCTAGGTTGAAGCGTTCGTCTACAGTAGCAGTTTTTATGTTTAGGTTTCACTCTGTTCTCTAGTATATGATAGATGAATTTGGAACTATAAATCCAACTTGGTTTGTAGTAGCTCTTCAAAAGTTGACAAAATAAAGAAGTTCTCAGTTTTGTCTCTATGGTTTGTTTCCTCTTCAAGTAGCCCTAGGCACAGACTGTGGAAAAGCACTTTCATTGAGAGGGGTTGCCAAGCTTCTAAGAAATAACGAGTTTCCGAAATACAAGCAAATATTTTTTCACCCAATCTTGATGATACTTGGTGGTAATGATCGGAACACAAATCCCACTTGACTCACCAAATTTTGTTCTTCTAGGTTGATGCGTTCGTTTTCAGTAGCAGTTTTTAATTTTAGGTTTCACTCTGTTCTCTCCTATATAGATAGATGAATTTGGAACTCTAAATCCAACATGGTTTGTAGTACCTTTTTGAAACTTGACAAAATAAAGTAGTTCTCAGTTTTGTCTCTATGGTTTGTTTCCTGTTCAAGTAGCCCATGCACAGACTGTGGAAAAGCACTTTCATTGAGAGGTGTTGCCAAGCTTCTAAGAAATAACGAGTTTCCGAAATACCAGCAAATATTTTTTCACCCAATCTTGATGATACTTGGTGGTAATGATCGGAACACAAATCCCACTTGACTCACCAAATTTTGTTCTTCTAGGTTGATGCGTTCGTTTTCAGTAGCAGTTTTTAATTTTAGGTTTCACTCTGTTCTCTCCTATATAGATAGATGAATTTGGAACTCTAAATCCAACATGGTTTGTAGTACCTTTTTGAAACTTGACAAAATAAAGTAGTTCTCAGTTTTGTCTCTATGGTTTGTTTCCTGTTCAAGTAGCCCATGCACAGACTGTGGAAAAGCACTTTCATTGAGAGGTGTTGCCAAGCTTCTAAGAAATAACGAGTTTCCGAAATACCAGCAAATATTTTTTCACCCAATCTTGATGATACTTGGTGGTAAGGACACGTACACAAATCCCACTTGGCTCACCTAATTTTGTTCTTCTAGGTTGAAGCGTTCGTCTACTGTAGCAGTTTATATTTAGGATTCCCTCTGTTCTCTCCTATATAGATAGATGAATTTGAAACTCTAAATCCAACGTGGTTTGTAGTAGCTCTTTGAAGCTTGACAAAATAAAGAAGTTCTTGGTTTGTCTGTATGGATTGTTTCCTCTTCAAGTAGCCCTAGGCCCTGACTTTGGAAAAGAACTTTCATTGAGAGGGGTTGCCAAGCTTCCAAGAAATTACGAGTTTCCGAAATACCAGCAAATATTTTTTCACCCAATGTTGATGATACTTGGTGGTGATGATCAGTACACAAATCCCACTTGGCTCATCAAATTTTGTTCTTCTAGGTTGAAGCGTTCGTCTACCTTAGCAGTTTTTATATTTAGGTTTCACTCTGTTCTCTCCTATATAGATAGATGAATTTCAAACTCTAAATCCAACATGGTCCGTAGTAGCTATTTGAAACTTGACAATACAAAGGAGTTCTCAGTTTTGTCTCTACGAATTGTTTCTGCTTCACGTAGCCCTAAGCAGTGACTGTGGAAAAGCACTTTCATTGAGAGGGGTTGCCAAGCTTCCGAGAAATTACAAGTTTCCGAAATACCAGCAAATATTTTTCACCCATTCTTGATGATACTTGGTGTTAAGGACAAATACACAAATTTCACTTGGCGCACCAACTTTTGTTCTTCTAGGTTGAAGCATTCGTCTACAGTAGCAGTTTTTATTTTTAGTTTCACTCTGTTCTCTCCCATATAGATATATGAATTTGGAACTCTAAATCCAACATGGTTTGTAGCAGCTCTTTGAAACGTGACAAAATAAAGGAGTTTTCAGTTTTGTCTCTATGGTTTGTTGTCTCTTAAAGTAGCCCAAGGCACAGACAGTGGAAAAGCACTTTCATTGAAAGGGGTTGCCAAGCTTCCAAGAAATTACGAGTTTCCGAAATACCAGCATATAGTTTTTTCACCCAATGCTGATGATAAGTGGTGGTAGTAACAAGTACACAAATCCCACTTGGCTCAACAAATTTTGTTCTTCTAGGTTGATGCGTTCGTTTACAGTAGCAGTTTTTATTTTTAGGTTTCACTCTGTTCTCTCCTATATGATAGATGAATTTGGAACTATAAATCCAACTTGGTTTGTAGTAGCTATTCAAAAGTTGACAAAATAAAGAAGTTCTCAGTTTTGTCTCTATGGTTTGTTTCCTCTTCAAGTAGCCCTAGGCACAGACTGTGGAAAAGCACTTTCATTGAGAGGGGTTGCCAAGCTTCTAAGAAATAACGAGTTTCCGAAATACAAGCAAATATTTTTTCACCCAATCTTGATGATACTTGGTGGTAATGATCGGTACACAAATCCCACTTGACTCACCAAATTTTGTTCTTCTAGGTTGATGCGTTCGTTTTCAGTAGCAGTTTTACTTTTAGGTTTCACTCTGTTCTCTCGTATATAGATAGATGAATTTGGAAGTCTAAATCCAACATGGTTTGTAGTAGCTTTTTGAAACTTGACAAAATAAAGCAGTTCTCAGTTTTGTCTCTATGGTTTGTTTCCTCTTCAAGTAACCCATGCACAGACTGTGGAAAAGCACTTTCATTGAGAGGTGTTGCCAAGCTTCTAAGAAATAACGAGTTTCCGAAATACCAGCAAATATTTTTTCACCCAATATCGATGATACTTGGTGGTAACGATCTGTACACAAATCCCACTTGGCTCACCAAATTTTGTTCTTCTAGGTTGACGCATTCGAGTAGAGTAGCAATTTTTATATTTAGGTTTCACTCTGTTCTCTCCTATGAGATAGATGAATTTGGAACTCTAAATCCAATATGGTTTGTAGTAGCTCTTTGAAACTTGACAAAATAAAGGAGTTCTCAGTTTTGTCTCTATGATTTGTTTCCGCTACAAGTAGCCCTAAGAAGTGACTGTGGAAAAGCACTTAAATTGAGAGGCGTTGACAAGCTTCCAAGAAATTACAAGTTTCCGAAATACCAGCAAATATTTTTTCTCCCAATTTTGATGATACGTGGTGGTAATGACAAGTCCACAAAACCCACTTGGCTCACCAAATTTTGTTCTTCTAGGTTGAAGCGTTCGTTTGCAGTAGCAGTTTTTATTTTTAGGTTTCACTCTGTTCTCTCCTATATAGATAATGAATTTGGAACTCTAAATCCAAAATGGTTTGTAGTAGCTCTTTGAAAATTGACAAAATAAGGAGTTCACAGTTTTCTCTCTGTGGTTTGTTTCCTGGTCAAGTACCCCTAAAAACAGACTGTGGAAAAGCACTTTCATTGAGTGGGGTTTTCAAGCTTCTAAGAAATAACGAGTTTCCGAAATACCAGCAAATATTTTTTTCACGCATTCTTGATGACAATTGGTGGTAATCATCAGTACAAAAATCCCACTTGGCTCACCAAATTTTGTTCTTCTAGGTTGAAGCGTTCATCTACAGTAGCAGTTTTTATATTTAGGTTTCACTCTGTTCTCTCCTATATAGATAAATGAATTTGGAACTCTAAATCCAATATGGTTTGTTGTAGCTCTTTGAAACTTGACAAAGTAAAGGAGTTCTCAGTTTTGTCTCTATGATTTGTTTCCGCTTCATATAGCCCTAAGCAGAGTTTGTGGAATAGCACTTTCATTGAAAGGGGTTGCCAATCTTCCAATAAATTACGAGTTTTCGAAATACCAGCAAATATTTTGTCACCCAAGATTGATGATACGTGGTGGTAATGATCGGTACACAAATCCCACTTGGCTCACCAAATTTTGTTCTTCTAGGTTGAAGCGTTCGTCTACAGTAGCAGTTTTTATATTTAGGTTTCACTCTGTTCTCTGCTATATAGATAGATGAATTTGGATCTCTAAATCCAACATGGTTTGTAGTAGCTCTTTGAAACTTGACAAAATGAAGGAGTTTTCAGTTTTGTCTCTATGTTTTTTTCCTCTTCAAGTAGCCCTAAGCATAGACGGTGGAAAAGCATTTTCATTGAGTGGGGTTGCCAAGTTTCTAAGAAATAACGAGTTTTTGAAATACCAGCAAATAATTTTTCACCCGATGTTGATGATACTTGGTGGTAATGATCAGTACACAAATCCCACTTGGCTCACCAAATTTTGTTCTTCTAGGTTGAAGCGTTCGTCTACAGTAGCAGTTTTTATGTTTAGGTTTCACTCTGTTCTCTAGTATATGATAGATGAATTTGGAACTATAAATCCAACTTGGTTTGTAGTAGCTCTTCAAAAGTTGACAAAATAAAGAAGTTCTCAGTTTTGTCTCTATGGTTTGTTTCCTCTTCAAGTAGCCCTAGGCACAGACTGTGGAAAAGCACTTTCATTGAGAGGGGTTGCCAAGCTTCTAAGAAATAACGAGTTTCCGAAATACAAGCAAATATTTTTTCACCCAATCTTGATGATACTTGGTGGTAATGATCGGAACACAAATCCCACTTGACTCACCAAATTTTGTTCTTCTAGGTTGATGCGTTCGTTTTCAGTAGCAGTTTTTAATTTTAGGTTTCACTCTGTTCTCTCCTATATAGATAGATGAATTTGGAACTCTAAATCCAACATGGTTTGTAGTACCTTTTTGAAACTTGACAAAATAAAGTAGTTCTCAGTTTTGTCTCTATGGTTTGTTTCCTGTTCAAGTAGCCCATGCACAGACTGTGGAAAAGCACTTTCATTGAGAGGTGTTGCCAAGCTTCTAAGAAATAACGAGTTTCCGAAATACCAGCAAATATTTTTACACCCAATCCTGATGATACTTGGTGCTAAGGACACGTACACAAATCCCACTTGGCTCACCTAATTTTGTTCTTCTAGGTTGAAGCGTTCGTCTACTGTAGCAGTTTATATTTAGGATTCCCTCTGTTCTCTCCTATATAGATAGATGAATTTGAAACTCTAAATCCAACGTGGTTTGTAGTAGCTCTTTGAAGCTTGACAAAATAAAGAAGTTCTTGGTTTGTCTGTATGGATTGTTTCCTCTTCAAGTAGCCCTAGGCCCTGACTTTGGAAAAGAACTTTCATTGAGAGGGGTTGCCAAGCTTCCAAGAAATTACGAGTTTCCGAAATACCAGCAAATATTTTTTCACCCAATGTTGATGATACTTGGTGGTGATGATCAGTACACAAATCCCACTTGGCTCATCAAATTTTGTTCTTCTAGGTTGAAGCGTTCGTCTACCTTAGCAGTTTTTATATTTAGGTTTCACTCTGTTCTCTCCTATATAGATAGATGAATTTCAAACTCTAAATCCAACATGGTCCGTAGTAGCTATTTGAAACTTGACAATACAAAGGAGTTCTCAGTTTTGTCTCTACGAATTCTTTCCGCTTCACGTAGCCCTAAGCAGTGACTGTGGAAAAGCACTTTCATTGAGAGGGGTTGCCAAGCTTCCGAGAAATTACAAGTTTCCGAAATACCAGCAAATATTTTTCACCCATTCTTGATGATACTTGGTGTTAAGGACAAATACACAAATTTCACTTGGCGCACCAACTTTTGTTCTTCTAGGTTGAAGCATTCGTCTACAGTAGCAGTTTTTATTTTTAGTTTCACTCTGTTCTCTCCCATATAGATATATGAATTTGGAACTCTAAATCCAACATGGTTTGTAGCAGCTCTTTGAAACGTGACAAAATAAAGGAGTTTTCAGTTTTGTCTCTATGGTTTGTTGTCTCTTAAAGTAGCCCAAGGCACAGACAGTGGAAAAGCACTTTCATTGAAAGGGGTTGCCAAGCTTCCAAGAAATTACGAGTTTCCGAAATACCAGCATATAGTTTTTTCACCCAATGCTGATGATAAGTGGTGGTAATAACAAGTACACAAATCCCACTTGGCTCAACAAATTTTGTTCTTCTAGGTTGATGCGTTCGTTTACAGTAGCAGTTTTTATTTTTAGGTTTCACTCTTTTCTCTCCTATA